>NW_021320159.1:42647-78807 GCF_001605985.2 Dendrobium catenatum
TAATTTATATATATATATATATGCTATAAAAATGTTTAAGTATTAATTTGTGTATCTATTTATATACATGTAATTAATATGTGATTAAATATATGTGTGCATTTGATATATTTTAAATTATATATATAGTTAGGTAAATAAATTAAAATAAAATAGATATTAAAAAAATAAGTTTTCAAAAAAAAAAAGAAGAAAATGGGAGAAAATAAAAAAAAAAAGGAAAAAAGATTTATGTGCCCACTCCAACAACGTTCCCTCACCAAGGTATAACCTCCTAAACTTTGAAACCTATTCTTGACGCTTGCAGCGTGACAAAACAACCACATATACACACTTTTCTTAGCGTGGTGGGAGGATGTTCATCGCGATGAGATTTTTATGTATAACTTAATTTTTGCGTTAAATAAAACATTTAAAGCAAATTTTTTATCTTCACACCATGTCCATATCAACCTAGGATGTCACCACATGTCGCTTTGTGATTATCCACCATTGAACTATCACTTAACCACATAGGCATGATCGACCCACTATTGGATATCCCATATTTTAAGTGAACAAATCAAATATCATCACACAAATACACGTTCCATCACATCGCTCGAACTGGTCTGACATATCGCACTGTTATACCAAATCTTGGCCATCTAATTAGATACACATGGGATTGGATGGCTAAAAAACTAGCCTGTTATTTAGTTCATTTTTTAACTATATGGAAGAAGGGCTTTCAACTTTTTATTTACTTGATCAAATTGGATGAAATTTTAACAAGGACATCAATGCTATTTAATACCCTATTTCATGAAGTTTGGGGGCACATGACATAGGATAGTAATGATATTATAATTATAGATATAGATCTTGGGTTTATATTTACCTCCTACTAGTGGATGAATTGGCTTGATTTAACTTTTGTTGGACTCCTTAAGAGCTTCTATTAATCTTCCTTGAAGACCTAAATACTAGAGAATCTCTATATGCAAAGTTCTTTGGATTTAAAGATTTACATCCTTGGCCACCTTTCAAACACATCACCCAATAGATGATAGAGCTTGTGAAGGTTTAAGGAGACTAAGGGAGCTTTAGGAAGGCAATGCAATAAAAAGTCTAAACCTTGCTTCATAAAATAAGGGGTTTATAAGAGAGAAAATAAAAGAATAATTCAAATGTCCTACCACGTCAACAAATGCCCAACCACCAATTTTGTTTGGGATTGTCCACTAAGAGAAATAACTCGTCCAAGAAGTTACTACCCATGTGGTTTATTTCTTAGGAAGTTATAACTAAACCAAAAATTGCACAAGGGTTATTTTGAAAAATCTTGACTCTTCATCCCTCCACATGGCTATAGTTTACTAGGTATTGCACAATAAAAATTTTAGAATGCAATTTAAATTTAATGGTCTTTAATTTGAGTTAGGTATTGAATGGGCCAAAGAATTTAGGTTTTTAATGAGTTGGGACAACCTAATTGGTTGAGTAGCCAATCCATGGGCTAGATAGGCTGGGTTTAGTGTAAAGGGTTCACAGACACCTAATGCAAGTGTTTATGTAATTTAATTTAATAAGGTTTATAATTTGGCTCAAAAAAACCCCTTTAAGTTCACTTTATTCAAGCCATGTGGCTATCCCAAGTGGGCCAATCAATTGAATTTTTTAGCTAACACCTTAGAGACCCAATGAACAGTCCCAACAGGTTTGGGCCCCTTAGTTTTTATCTTAATATATAAATTTTTATTTTAGAGAATTTAAGGCTAGCGTGGTAAACCATAGTTGACTTGGTAAACCAAAATTTACTAGGGGTTGAGGTTGGGTCCAACTCAATCATAATAATAATTAAAACATATTGGAGGAGATTTTATTCTATGGTGAAGTCTATATGTGAAAAAATTTAATTTTTAGGATTAAGGGACCTTTTAGTTAACATAGGTCGACTTGGTCAGCCAAGCTCTACCAAGGTGTGGGTTTAGGTCCAATCCTCTCCAAATGATATTTAGAGTTTGTTGGAAGTGATCTTGCTTTATGGCATGGTTGAGCAATGAAGGATTTATTAAAAAAAGGTCAATTTTAACATTTTTAGAATTATTGGGTTTCTTTGTCAACCATGATCCAACAAGGGTTCAAGGGAGTTCAAATCAATATGATTAAGATTATGAACAAGTTTGATGGTTTTCTAAAGCATTCCATGATAATTTGCAATAAGATGTCATGTTTAGTGGCATGGCTTATACATATTTAAAGGTTTTACAAGTTTAGGCTGCTTTGTGTTTTAAGATTTACGAGGACTTGGAAGCCTCCAAAATGGTTAATTAGAATCTAGAGAGATGCCTAATTTGTATGCAAATGATTAAACACCATTCAAGGGCTTTTACATAAGGTATTGAATCAATTGAAAATTCCTTTGAAATAGGGAAAATTTCAAAGGCTATTGGCTTTAGGTTTGAGCACTAGATTTTATGGTTTGGAATTTTAAATTGGTTTTATATTAAGATTTATAGATGATTAAAGAGTTTAGGATTTTAAATTACTTAGAATTGACAACCATTTAGGGATTGCTAGTGATTGAGTTGTTGATCAAGTGACCATCAAAGATGATTATCAAATGTTTGATTAAGAGTTTAATGATTAAATAACCATTCCAGAGCATAGTAATGATCTGGTCTAAATTTTTAAAGTTGAATTTTAATATGTGAAAATAAAGTATGAATCTTTGATTTAGGGTTCTAATCTCAGACAAAAATGAGTTCAACATTCACACCATCCCATCCCACCTTTAGACATATCCCCTACCTTTGCATCATTCTTCAAAGTCAACTGCCCTAAATCATCAAGAGGAAGTTACTTTTATATTGATTTAACATCACAAGATGTATTTGAACCTAATTCATATGTAATATAGTGAGAGATGCATGTGATTTCCATATTTTTGAAAAATACATTATTGCAATAAGGGATTCTAGGCTTGTGATTTTGATAATAATAAACATTATTAATTGAATTTTCATTTCTCTTAGAATTTATATTAATGTATTCATTTCTATGTGTACTAACATTTCAGGTACATCATACACCATTTAAGATCATCTAGAACTCAAGATTGGGTAGAATAGATATATTGAAAGAGCATGTACTTTTAATTTTTTTAATTATATATTTCTTGAGTTTAAGCCATGTAAGGGTGTATGCTAATTTGGCAACACTTGTACACACACACAAAAGGGAGTGAGAAAATTAATAGTTAAAAATTTTGAACTAATTGTACAGTGCAATTAGTTATCCAAAAAATCATTAACAACAACTAATTTTATAATTAAGGTTTTAAATCTAATCATATAGTATGATCCAGATCATATTAGACAATCAGGTTAAATAAAAAACCCCAGTTTTACAAATCACAAAATTAAGCAATAATTTGAAATTTGAATTTTTAACTAATCTTATTGTATGAAACTAATCATATTTAACCTAAATAGTTCAACTTCACTACTATCATCATAGATGATGCATAACCTATCCTAAATTTCCTTTCCAATAGTACATGTAGAGACTCATATATTCTTCAAATCTTAATGCACAAAAAAATAATTTAAATATTTAGCATTTAATTGAGCTAAGTCCCTATTCTCATTACTCCATTCATTGAAATGTGTTTTTACTTTAACTTCATTAACAAAATAAGAAGGTGCAAAATAACCCTCTTGGATCATATACCACTTGACAAAATCAATAGATTGCAAGAAAGTAGGCATACAAATTTTTCAAAAATCAAATATTATTTTGTGAAACAAAAGTGGATGAGTTATAGAATAGCCCTTTGAATTATTCTTAGAGGGAATAAAATGCATGAGTCTAATTTGCAAGGGTAAATTTGCATGGGTCTAATTTATAAGGGTAAAGGTAATTTCTTGACCCAACTCTTTATAATTTTATAAATCACACACCATAGAGCATTGGTTCTTGATTCTTTGTGGTGTGATAGCTTAGTGTCCAAAGGTTAGTTTGCCACTGATTTCAACCCCTTCCATGGTTTAGATCTCCTAAAATTAAAATTTCAAAATTTAGATGCATTTGCTATAGAAAATAATTTTAAATCATATGAGGACTTTTATGATTTAAAACTTCTTGAGTTTGACCTTTAGGACTTAATTGACCTAGATTTTAAATTTTAAAAAGTGTGGAGTTCATGTAGTCTATCAATTAGTGAAACCAAATTCACCTTGCATAAATGACCAAAGATTTTTAATAAATTATTAAAAAATCATATTAAATAAAAAATGAAATAAATTACATTCAACCCTCAATTCCTTAAACTTTAAAGGAAAAATAAAAGACGTATGGAAACTTTAAAAATAAAATTTAATTGAAAATTAAAAGAAAAGTTAATAAATAAATTATTAAAATAATTAAAAAATATAAATAAATTTCCAAAGTTGTAAAAACTCTTATATTTTTCTTTGAAGATCATTCGTGATGTAAGGTGAATTTTTTGAGTGGTCTGGAATTGTTTTGGATCACAAATAAAGAATAGCCTAATTAGTTAAATTTTAATTCAATTAATTGGGCTGATTTTGTAAAAAATATAAGTAAATATAGAAAAAAACTATAAAGTAAGCTACATTCAACTCCAAATTAAATCTAGAATTTATTAAAAATTAGAGACCACTAAAATCATAAACAAAACAAAAGGTCAATTAAATCCTAAAAATGAGAAATAAATCAACTCAATAAATGAATATTAGAAAACAAGAAGTAAAAGTAAATTTATTTAAAAATTCATAAATCTAAAATATAATTTAAGAAATAAATAAGGTAAAATAAAATAACTTAACTATGAAAGATAAATAAACCAAAGTACTTTATTCACTAGAATTAATCCCTTCGAGGGAATCAAATGCATTACATTTATGAGCCTAAGATCCCTCAATTAAAAACTTTTGTCCGTAAAGTGATCAATTTATAAGATTATTTAAATTCTAAATAATTAAATCACCTAAATAATATAAAATACTCTTTACATTAGATTTGATTCCTTAGGGGAGATCAAATTTATCATAAATATGAGTCCAAGGCTTGTTAATCAATGACAAGCAATACTTAAGGGTTGTTGAATGCTATTTTCTTTAAAACTTAAAATAAATAATTCAACACTTAAAATAGATTCTTTAAAATAAATCCTAAATTATAAAACACTTAAATTTAAATTGAATTAAAATCCCCTTTAACTGGTAACAAATTAAAAAAGAAATATAAAATTAAAAAATAAATAATCTAGGACCTATCTAAACCACATAACTTATTGCACACACTTTAGAGTTTGATAGGGCTACTGACTCTAGCCTTGGTTAGTCTGGTGGTATCTATTGTTTTGTTTGGAGTACTTTAGGCTCTCTAGGATCGCATTAGGCTCTTAGGTGGTGTTATATTTTATATACATACATCTATACTACGCCAAATTTATGCATTTTACATATATTGCTTTTATTTTTCTGCAAAGTTGAATGTATCTAGATGATGATGTAAATATAAAAGTTTTAGATTTCTTATATAGCTAGATTGAGTTGTATGGTATCAAGAGTTGTAAAAAGATTTAAGTTGATTCCTTATATATATAGAAGTTCTAAAAGAAAATAATTATTTATTGGTCTCCATGGGCAAGGGGAAAGTACAGTTTCTCTTACTTTTGGTTTTAGAATGAGGGAGGAGAAACATTCTATAGATAAGATTGAGGGGTAAAAAGAGAGTTAATATGTAGAGGAGCTCATGGAGGCATTATTAAAGATTTGTGACTGGCCTCCATTATCAGTCATAAATCTCATCTCAAAATTATAGTGATCTCGTGGTGTATGTTTCATGAAGCCCTACCAAATTCATGATAGCTGGCATATGAATGACCAAATTAAAGACAACTATAAAGAAAGATTTAGAGCATTCTTATGCTAATTATATAACCCCTTGAATAGGATTGATATTTTATCTTTTACTTTAAAAAACATTTTATTTCCAACTAGCAAATATTTACATATTAGTTTATATTTTTTAGGTTGGTGCTTGTGAATTTAAATGTGTTGAGATCATCTTATTGTGAAGTTGAGTTAAGCCTTGCTATATGATGTTATGTGTATTGTTCATGTTTCTTTGTTTTGTGATAGTGTTAGGGCTGTTATAATTCAAATAGTATTTATAGATGGAAGACATTGAAAAGATTTGCAATAAACAATTAATTTTGCAGTTGATTATAATAAATTAAGAAAGTTGGTGATGTACTTAACAATATTTTGATTTACGACAAATATTTGACTTTTTTGCGACAAAATTATCATGAGTTCCATGTTACTAGAAGTTAGTAATGAAACTACATTCTATAATAGAGTCCATTCTACAATAACATCACAAACATTATCAATTCTAATATTAAATCAAAATACATGTCGCTACGTAATATCTATTTTTTCATGATTTTGTGATGAAAAATCACTATTAAGATCTATAACAGTTTTTTGTGGCAGATGTTTTTATTCATCCCAAAATTTTTTGTGACTAAAATTGCAGCAAGTTTGGGATGGAATTTTCATATTTGAGATGGAATCTAATGTCTTGTTGATAAATGTTTACATCATATAAGTATTCAAATGTTAGTTTTATAAAAAGAATATGAAATGGAGCATAATTAAAGGACCACTAATGCAGCTTATATTGGTCTATTTGTTGAGAGCTTTGGCTACCAATCAAGAAAAATATTGGGTTCGAGTTTTGCATATGTGATGTGTATGTGAATTATCTTTAATTGGCCTAAGTGTCCCCAAAGTTATATATTTGAGTCACTTGCTTTACTATTTATCGCTTCAATAGAGGAGGGAGAATTTCCAACTTCTAATATAGGCTGACGAAAATTAAAATGAACCACAATATGAGAGAAAATATAGAGATGAGAGAGAGAGAGAGAGAGAGAATTAGATCGATTCGTAATTTTTTACTTATTTTTTATTATTTTGAAATTCATGTGTGATCCTTGTGCTATGTCAGCATCCAAGAGCACCTCGGAAAAGATCTTCACTAGGATGATTATATTTATAATATCATATGATTCATAAAATTTTGTAAGTATTTAAAAATAATATTATAGAGAATTAGCTTCTTTTATCATAAGATTGGATGTACATAAATTTAGAGAAAGAACATTTTTATTAATTTCCTATTTATTTGTATTCATGTAATTTTTTATAATGGATTAATTAGTATCTCCACACCTGTTAATATTGTCATCTTCCTTTTCAATACACAAATTATTAAAAAATTAATGATTTATATTAATAATAGTAATTATTTGGCACTCAAAAGAATATATATTCATAATACCATTTTTGTACATAGAAGGTTTTTTTTTTAATTAATTGTAACAGTGGTTTGCTGAAACTGTGGGCCCAATCTTGTTTAATGGGCCATCATGATCAAATCAATACACAGTACGTTTGTTGGACTTTTGACTTCAACACATGCAAGATGGGCTTTTTATTAAAACCAAGGTTTTATAATCGTTTATTTGTTCTATTTGGTAAGTTTATTTAGTTATATATTATATTAATTAAATTTTTAATAACTTCGTATCACCGTCATTTATTTGCATTAACATATTAGAGGATTATTCTATTTAAAAGACTGCGAAGAGAAGATATTTTTGTCAACAAAAGCCTGCTGCTTTGATTAACTGAATAAAAGACCAAAGGGAACTACGGAACAGAGCCCAACTTGAAATTTTTAAATACCCTCAGGGCATTTCCAACCCAACAACCCACTTTCCACTAACAAATATAGTAAAACTTTAAAATGCAATAATTCGACTCCAATCAAACTCCATTTCGCCAACTTCTTCATCTTGGTGTCAAAGGTAACCATATTTCTCCTCTTCGCGAGCTTTTCAACAAATCCCGAACACACGGAAAAAATAACATGTGTGAATAATGTGATGCCAATATTGATATCACATTATTCAGTCCAGGAGAGTAGCGGACAAAAAAGCATTTGGATGGATTCAGTGGCGGAGCTAGAAACTTTTATAGAGGGGGCCCAAATATATTATTATTTCAAAAAAAAATTTCAACTTTTTTTACTGGATTTGGGACCAACAAGATGGGCATAGGCAATTTTACATGTTTTTTTTCTTTTTTGGATTTCTAGTATTAAAAAGATAAAATATTAGTTACAATATAATATAAAACTCATTTTCATTTTAACTCATTAAAATGCATTAAATGTGCCAATCTTTTTGCCCATGAGCTTCCCCACAAGAGCTTGTTCTAGCTTAGCAATGTTATGTTGAACAAAGTCAACATGTAGAGAAAATGTGATTTCATCTTTAGCAAGGACATCAGACTTGCAAACATCATCAATTTTGACTTATCTATTTCTTCCATTGGGGAACTGAGGGATATATTTGGCAGCATTGTGTTGCATGGAGGGTTTCTGTTATGAAGCAAATTGATCCTTTCAACAAGTTGGTTTTGATGGGGCATTTAACCGAACAGTTGGAGTGCATTTATGTGGAGTAGTTATGTCATTCTTAGCTGCATCTAATTGATTTCCACACAAGCAATCAAACTCAGAATGCACATTTGTATCCATAGAATCATTTAATTTCATGCGTCAATGAGTAATTTCATCATCACAAGTGTCCATAATCACTGCATTACAAGTAGTCATACAAATTATGGTTGAATCCAAAGGCAGTAGACGTCTGACCCATGGTGAAGTCGGAACCGCACGAGGCCCTTCCAGCTTGGATTCGCTATTGGTTGTAGGGGGACTGTAAAGATTATGTTTGATTAATCCACACAGTTTTTATGCAAAGCTTGAATCTTTTAACGATACATTGTTGCTCCATTTGCAATTCTTGACTAGCTTGGCACTATCGATCGAAAAGAAGATTCAAAGGATAGAGATGTCCCTATACTGCTTTGCTTATGCCATCGAGAGCTTCTTCACATGAGCGACAAATGTTGGCTTCTTCCCAAGCTTCTAGGTTGACACGAGCTAGGGGGCACGTGCCCCCACAGGACCCCCCCCCCCCCCCCCCCCCCCCCCCCCCCCGCTCCGCCCCTACGCCATTGGTTGGATCGTTTGGCAGACGACAATTGTATGTATGCCGTTCGATTACAAATGGTATCAAAATTACAAAAAAATTGTATTCAAAAAATTATTTTTACTAAAAAACAACTTTAAAAAATAATAAGAAAGTTGTCCTAAATAATACCTTGATATAGCTAGTTGAACTTGAATGTAACCTAATGCTTGTCTGACAATATAAAACTGATTTCAACCATAAGTATGAATTAAAATTTTTGCGTGTCATATAAGATTTGTGGTGAGGGAGGGAGAAAATTAATCTAAATTTTATCTAAAAATCAAACATATAGATGAAAATAAAGTGTTCTAAGAGATATCAAAGCTTTTACTTGAAATCTCGATAAAGGAAAACAAACACACGATTTGACCCACTTGAAATTATTCCACTAGTTCATGTTATTGATATAATATGATAGACAAATTATACATAATGAATTCCATGATAGAAGTTGCAAGGGCTTTATGATATGAGAGTTGATTTCAAGAGATCATTTATTGTTAAGAGTCATCTATAAAGAGAACAAGCCATAGACTAAAAAGTCCAAAACAACTCTGTGTGCTAGCATCGAGAGTCTAAGTTAGTGTTAGTGGTATGTATTGATCTTGGTGGTGAAAAAGATTATAAACATTTGCCTTTGTTATGATGACGTGCAACAATAGTCAAGAGACTATAGTGCAATGAATAAGGGATTCTAGCTAAGAGAAGATGGTCGGGGGATGATAATCGGGTTATGATGGTCGAATGACCCTAATTAAATGGTCGAATGACCCTCTCGTGATCATCCCGACCACAAGACCTTATAACTTCTCTCCTCCGACAACGTTCCCCTCTCTCGTCGGATTGAAAGATATGACTTCTTGATTGGAAGCAAGGGAGCTCGTTCGCTATGTAGTAACTTTCTTCCTTTGGCATGCTTCTTCGGTTCTTTCATTGATGTTCGACTTCGCTTGTTCAATGACTTTCCCTCCCTCTAGGATCGAAAGTTACAACAGTTCGATCAGAAGCAACAATATGAGCTCGCTAGCCGTGAGGGAAACTTTGTCCTTCTCGAGTGTTTCTTCGGCCCTTCGTGGTTGTTTGATCACACTCCTTAGTCGACTTCCCCTTCCTGTCAGTCAGAAGTTGTGACATTTTGAACGGAAGTGACGATGGGAGCTGCTCACTATGAAGGTAACTTACTCCCTTCCGAGCGCTTTTTCGGCCATATCCCCTAAATTTGCCAAACTGATAGGTTTAAAAAATAATAAATATTTAATTATAATTATTTTAATTAATTCTAACAAATTTTAATTAAGTTATTATAATTGATTTAATTAATTATAATAAACTTCAATAAGAATTAATTTTAATTAATTATAATTTATAAAATTAATTATTATTAATTAATTATAATTTATTAAAATAATTAATATCAGTTAGTTATAATTAATTATAAATTAATTATAACTCATGATTTTAATTAATTTTAATAAACTTTAATTAATTTTCTTAATTAATTATAATTAATTATGAGTAATTAATTAAAGATAAATTGTTAATTAATTATGATTAATTAATATTAATTATAATTAATTAAAAAGAGAGAGAGAGATGTGCCTACCCCTCCTTTTACCTCGATCAGCGAGTCAGCACCGCTAGTCCATTTACGAAGGTATAACTTCTAACTTAAAAATACCTCTCTCATGGCTTGCGACGAGCTGAAAAACCTCCCCACTCGTTCACATAGCACGGGGGTAGAAAAACTGGTGCGACGCTTGCAACGAGGTTGGTAATCCTCGGAGCTTTCATGTAGCGTGAAGGGGATAAAAGTAAGTACCCATATGTGGGAAAACGAATGTGCTCTTTTCAACAGGTACCGAAGACCCCTAAGCGCTCATGTAGCATCTTGGGGATTGAAGAAAAAGCAGCTGCGATGTCTACGAACATCTACCTGAAGCACTCATGTAGCATGAAGGGGAAGGCTAAATATGGGAGATGTTGGGAGGCTGTTGAAATTCCAACAAAAGACACATGGACTTGAACAAAATTTGAATGACAATGGACCTAAAACTGAATGAATTTGGGACATGAATTGAACATTAAATAAGATTTACTTGGATTCAAACTTAAAATTATAATGAACAAGTTGAGAACCGAAGTTAGAATTTAATATGACTACAGGGGACTTGGACTTGGACTCCAACTTGATCAAATGAAAAGAACTCTAATTCAATTTGAATAATCAAACTTGTAAATTTTTTAGTCAAATTTGAATTAAATGAGATAACAATGACTCTTAGCTTGAACGAATCACAAGGACTTAAATTAATTTTGATATACACAATACTTGAGTTTACTTGGACTACGAAGAGCTGTGAGTGAACTTGAACCCAAGTTAAACCACATAAGAACTTGAATGAGTCATAGAGGATCTAACTTGAATGAATTATAATAAACAATCTCAAGGTATTGTGTGATGAACCAGTATTTTGACATTTATTCAAATGGACATCAATTGATTAGCTATAAAGAATCTGATTTGAGGGATAATTAATGTTCCAATGGAATTATGATTCCAATTGGAATGCAAATAAAAAAGGAAGATCTATCAGAATCTCATTAAAGCAAGGACTCATGCATGCACAAATTCATTACCGACTTTAGCATAAAGTTTATTTGAGCAATCATATTCAACCTATAATGACCATCTCAATTAGAGTGAAGGGATTGGTATCAAGCTCATTATGTATATTGTAAACTATCTTTGAGAAAAAAGAGTTCACAAGAAGGTTTAAACTGCCTTTGAAGTTATGACTTCTCCCTAGCTGACGACAGGGAACTCATGAATAAATTAAATACAGTGGTTGCCTACACATGCTGAAGGCAACATACAATGATCATGATAGATAGATGATGAATGTATGGAGAGACTATTAATAATGAACACAACACATTCAATAGTCAACCTCAGTTTGTAGGTGAGCCCATTCATCTACCTCTAAGAGATGATGATCAATTTCCAACGAATACAACACACACACGAGAAATTTCTCAAAATGTAGGGATGAAGGGACATAATAGCATCTCTCCCATCAAACATAATTCAATTCTAAGGAGAGCTAGTCAAGCAGAAATGCTTAATATCAGTATAGGATATCCATTCGATATTCAAAATGTTAGTACAACTAGAAGGATTTAATATATAATGGAAATAATAAACTGTTAGTTCAGGATAGTGACCAAGAATTTTGGAAGCATAAGGCATTAGTAAGAATGCAGTCGTCCAAGACTGAAATGATTGATCATTTATTTAAAGCCAACAACAGAAAATGATGATGATGGCATAACCTAGGAGTTGTCTATCGATCTCAATATGAGTTTTATGAAGAGAAAGCCATATTAAATCAAGATGGAATGAATCCTAGTTCAACCAAGTTTTGAACATTGAGTTGGATAAGATTATTGAAGCTTACAAGTTTTTTGATGACCAGTGATCGTGCATCTAACATATCTTCTACGTATAAATATTAAAGCATTACGATAAACTCAAACTTCTACGAGCCATCATAGAAGACCCGTTGAATACTCCAAGAATGCTCCCGCACATGCACCGTAGTTTGTATACACATACGTACACAAAGGGATAAGTGTAATCATAAACATGCATGGTCCTTGATGAGAATTCAAGTTCAAACCTAATCCATATAATATTGATTAATAGGAGTCGACAGGGTTTGAAACATTAAATAAACATAAGATTATGGAAACCCGTATATTTGTTTAATATATTTGTATTAGACCTTCAAGGTCTATAACAATGATAATTCACTAATAGAAATATAAATTCTATAACGAACCTTTTCCTCTTTCGATAGCCCGATAGAGTTAACAATGTTTAGTCAATGGATTATCCCATACACCCCGATGATGGCTGTGTTGAGTGTTTATCTAAACTAGAGGGGTTAAAAAATAATTTCAAATATTTCCAAAGTTCCAGAAAATTTAAATTCCTACAAAAATATAAATGACTTTAAAGTAACCCCAATGATGGATGTATTGAATGTTTATCTCAATTGGAGGGATTAATTTTAAATATTTTAAAATGCCTCAAAACTCCCCCAAAATCCAAAAATCATCCTAGTCCAAATATTTAAAATTGGAATAATCCATCAAACTACTTAATGCAAAATCTATCCACCCTCTGCAACAATTTGTCGGGGTTAAAAAAAATAAAATTTACTTTAGCTCACATAGAGCTAATGTCTAGTCAAAAATATTAATATGATTTATTTTTAAACAATCTTCTGCTAGTAAGAACATGGTACGTGTCCTCTAACTGGCAATTATATCATTAAATGGCACCGCATGATAAATAGTTATGACCCGAGGCCCTCTGAACCGAGTAGTTTTGTTACTAAATGGCACTATGAAATACTTATTATGGCCATAGCCAATACGTACGTTTCTTAGTGGCATCAAATCCTTGAGATATAAATTAATATGATATAATTGATATGGCATAAAGCCCTCTATTAGCTAAGGTGAATTCAAATTTGTCCTTTTGGATATACATTCAACCTATGTCTACAAGGTACCCTTGAATGAAGTAACCCATGGCTATCGATAAGGGTCATTCTGTCAGGTTTAGTCAACTACCTCCTCTGACTAAGTAGACCAGGGACCACGATGGTCCGGGAAGATGGAACCATGGGATCCTGACCGTGTCAATCATCCATTTCCCCACCATTCACTTTAAGTGCAAAATGGTGAAATTTCCAATTAAAATATCAAACCATCAAATCCCCAAATTCCTAAGCCCATGCTGCTACTATTTGTCAGATATTATGTATCTGATTGACGACTAGCCTTAATCAAAAGTTCTCTCTTGATAGTGGGAGGGGTAATTAACTATAGGGGCTTGCACCTATAAGAAACCAGAACTCAGATCATAAAGTCCTCACAAAATGAGGGCGGAATTTCTAGGTAGTGTCTTATTTACAAACCCATCAGCCCTCCAAAATTTACTCCGAAACTTATTCCGTTAAAACTCCCCCGAAAGAAAAGCAAGTGGGTGGAGGCCGGGGTCGAATTTTTGGAACCCATAGTGTTCAAGTGGTGGAGTTCAAATCACAATGGTTAGGCCATAGTGGTCAAACGATAGTTGTCAAACAACGACGGTCCCAAGACAGTGATCAAACGATAGTGGTTTGATAATGGTGGTCATATATCAATTGTCAAATTGCAGTAATTTAATAGTACCACTGGCGGTGATCTGCTGACCATTCACTAAAAAAAAGGTTATAATAGCATGTAAAATAAGCTTTTTCGACGGTTTTAACGCCACAAATAAGCTTGCAATAGTTTGAAAATCATAGCAAGATCGCCATGAATATTGTTTACTACAAAGACATTTCACGGCGGTTTAGAGAATGCTGGGGAAGAATGGAAAAAATGCAAGTTTTTGTAGCGCTTTTGACCGCCTCTATGGCTCTAGATTTGCGGCAGTTTTAACCATTGCTATTTTGTAGCTTTAGTGGAGGTTAAAACCTCCACTAAAGCTCTAATTTTTTTCTAAAAAAATTTAAGATTAGATGATTTCTACACTAGTTGAAGACAAGCATGCAACACAAACATATTTCTAAAATTTGGGCATCTAAGCAAGTTGGATTCTTGAAGCACGCATGAATGAATTTATAATTCTACTTTTATTTTCTGACGTAGAGTTAATATGATTTTAAGATTTAGATGTGTGTAAAACAAGTGAGCAACACGAAGAATGCTCATAAGAAGTAGAACAACTTGATTTTCAAGGCCTTACAACTACTGCTAAGGGAAGACAACAATATATCTTTTACGCTACTTCTAAAAGCAGACTTAGGTTTCATTTGGGACAGCTTTTTTATTAGAAAGTTGCTTTAAGAAGCAGTAAGAAAGCCATCCCAAATGAAGCTTTAGTGTTTTTCAAACTTCTAATCTTAATACATAAATCATCCAGAGTTTCAATAATCAAAATCATTTTGATTTCAAGATGTAAAAAAAGTAGATGAATCAATAATTAAACAATTCTTTTTAATATTCAAATTTGATGCTTCTTTGTCTAATACATATCTTATCGTAGGATATCTAAATATATAATATAAGAGAATCATTTTCTTTCTTTATTATATCATATTTTTTTTCTTTAAAATTTTCTGGCACATTTTTAATTGAAATATGTCTCTTTTTCAATTTATTATAGGATGAAAGCTTTCATAATATGACAGAAAAGCCCTACATCAATGCAATTGAATTCTTCCTCTACCTTGGCTCCCGCTTAGAAGAAAGCAAGGTTTTGTTCGGGACGGCTTTCTTACGACTTCTTAAAGCAGCTTTTTAGTAAAAAATATATAATTTTGGTACTGAAAAGTTGTTTTTACATGCTGTAAGAAAGTCATCCTAAAAGAAGCCTAAACTAAACTAAACAAAATAACTAAGTTCAATAAAATAATTATGATTAACTACATTGAAGGTTGTTATAGACTGTTAAGTAAATATTTGAGTAAACAAGACTCAATAATAAATTCTATTTGTTATCACCAAAATGATCAACCACACATTGAAGGATGTCAAAAATAAAATAAATTATATTTAACCACACAAGTCATATAATTTTTAGATCAAAAACCAAAATTATCTAAAAAGAAAAAAAATCTCTAGATGATGCAATAAGACAATTAATATATGTGATAGTAAATAAAATTAGTTACTACTAAATTATTCTACTATATAAAGAGCACAATTTTCTTAGGAATAAAAAATCACCACATAAACTATAAAGAAAGTTTTCAATATAAATACTTAAAAGTAAATCTACATTCCCTGACACAGGGAGTGAAATAATCTCACAAATACATGAAGTGAAATAATTCCAAAATAAAATTGCCTAAATTTACTAGTAATCAATTCTTAAAAAATTATAAGTAGAATCAAAATTAACTAAAACATTCTCATCAAAGTAGGGCGAATTATTACGTCCGGACACCCAATCCAGACGCGCCATGTCACCCGAATACACTGGGTCCCGGTGCATTTTAGTGACGTGGCGCGTCTGGATTGGTGTCCGGACGAATCCGTACACCGGACGTAATAATTTACCCCATAGTAGATGGAGTTGGAGCCAAACCTCGGAGTCCGTCGAAGTTAGTTGGAGTCATAGTTGAGAAAAAAATGAAAAATACAATGTAAGGATCTTGAAGGAAAAGCAAGAGTAAATAGTAGGACATGTGGAAGAGAAAAACCAAACTCTCACTTTGATCGGATGATAAATTGAACAATAGGTGGCAGTGGCTCATCGTTGGTGGTTAGTAGAATTGTAATAAAATCATTCGAGCCCAAGCATCGTGTAATGTCGAGAACAGTTAGCATAGCAAAAGTTTGCGAAAGGAGAAAAAAGACTTAGTACTGGAAAAATGCTCATAGCCTGTGAAATTTCCGGCGAACATTATTTGCTGAAAATTCTGACATATTTTTGCTGGTATTTCTTGCAGTTTTTTGGTCGAATATTTTTAACAGCTTTTCGGTGGATTTCTAACGGACTTTAACAAATTTCCCAAAGATTTAGGATGAAATATTTCCTACATAATTTCGAGAGAAGTTGCAGGGGATTTTTGGATGGATTTTAATATCTTCTAAAACAATAATCATAATATATATAATTTAAAAAAGTTGAATTAAAAACTTAAATTAATTAATTAAAATAATTAACTAATTAAAAAATTAATAATATTAACTAATTTAAACAAATAATTAAGTAAATAAAATTAATTAATTAATCAAGTAATATTTTTTTTTAAATTATTTATTAATTTTTGTATTCCATTATGTATAATTTAAATAGAAAAATAGTATCAACCTAAGCAAATTATACTTTATGGTTGAGTGGATGGGCATACGATTTCCTTCGAATAGTGGGGTTCGAATCCATATGCACTCGCAAGCCGGGAGGGCAGCAGTTTGCAGGCAGGCTTGCTTGCGAGCTCCGGCATCAGGCGTCAGCGGATAGGTGCAAGAGGGCCTGGGGCGAGGTGGTGCAGCGAGTGCGAGCAAGCCTAGGATGCAAGCAACACAAAAGCAGCCGGTTCATCCGGATTTTCTTCTTATTTTTTTAATATTTTTTTTTAGTTTTCTTGTGTAACATTTCTGCAGGTAAAATTTGTTGAATAACTATGGCACCCTAAGAGAGTTGGCGGGTGAATTAAAGTTTTTCAAATTTTTATTAAAAGATTGCAATTAAAATAATTTTAAAGCTATTTTGAAAGAATAAGAAATCACACGATATTCATGAAAATTATATAAAAAAATTGAAGCAAGAAACCCGGATTCTAATCCGACCTATATCCACACTAGCCACCTCTCGGGCTAGAATCCACTAATCCCAGGTTTTGCCTTGTAAACTCAATTCTTTAAACCATAGAAGTTGTTTACAATATAAGTACTCTCCTACGCAAGCGAATACAATCCAATTTTATTACAATTTAAACTTCACTAAATCAAATGGCTTAGATCAAGAAAAAGAAAAATATAATTTGATGTGAATTATCCAAGCCTAAATTATCTTGCAATAAAATGATCAAAATATTTGAGGTGATCTTATAATTTAATTAATCACCTCACTACTTGCAAATGAAATATAAAATTGCTTACTTTAAGATAGATTTGTATTTTGGTAAAAATATAAATAATACTTTAAATGGAAATATTTTTCTTACTGATTTAAACTTTAACTTCTCAAATCATCAAATACTTTTAAAAATAAATAAGATTTGAAATGTAAATATATGTTAAATAAAAGAAAATAAAAAAATTTTCTTTGTTATCTTAATGGATTTAAAAGATTTAACTTAGAAAAATTAATATATCATTCTTAACTAGTATTTCAATAAATAATAAATATTTTCAAGAAAAAATATATGATGAAAAACTAAAAAAATAGCAAGTAAATATTTAGAGAAATAAAGCAAACTCAAGAACTCCAAGAGATGTTATTCGATTTACGGTGTTGAAGTTTTTCAACTAAGAATTTAATCTCGTAAATGAAAAGAACTCTTAGAATGAAGATCAAAGTTTTTTCTCTCAAGATTTAGCATATAAAGAAGAAAATAAGAATGGAAGAATTACTGAAGTTTTCTCTTTTGTGCAACCCTAACATGAAGAGGAAGAGGGATACTTAGAAGGAAAGGATAAGTAAAGTCAAATTTGAGTAAAACTAATAATCTAATATTAATTTATCAACTAATAATATTATATTTAATCAAGAATTCATTTATATTAAAAAATATAAGTTTCAAATGGCTCTAAAATAATTAGTTAAATAAAAAAGTCAAAAAATCTTCATATACACGAAAAATTAGGAAAAAACGGCTACCGAGCAAATTATATTAAAATTAAATAATGTATAGAAATTCATTATAAATTCAAAATAGCTCCAAATTTTTCGTAGAACCTATCAAATTCTTATCTATACAATCCAAGGAAACTACTGAAATAAAAATTAAATCAGTTTTCCATCAAAATAATATCATATTTAATAAAATAAAAACTTAGGTATGTTATCATGTATTTAAATATTTTTATAATAATATGATGTAATTTATATAAAATTAAGTATACATCAATAAATTTATATAAAACAATTTTAATTCAAAATAAATTTGTAATAAACCATATAAGCTTATTATATTTAATTTCCCTAATAATTTATCTTTTTATAATTAATAGCAATAAAGCTTATAAAATTTATTTAATAAAGGAATCATATAGATTTCTAAATCGTACTTATTATCCTTAATTAATAATATGTAAATCATTTTAATAGATATCTAAATTGTGAGCAAATCAAACCATGCAAGTAAATATTAATGAACCTCTAACATATTCCGCCGTTAATATAAAAATCTTCAAGCTTTCCATCTTGGTCCATCTTAAGTTCTTTCAACACAAATTTTCATTAAACTTGAGTTGTGTAGTATAAATTTCACATAAGTAAATATCATGCACATTCATTAAATCATTACACCTGAAATACTTAACACATAAATAAGAATATCAAAGTATATAGTTATTATCATCAAAATATCTAGAATAAGTTATAAGATAGATAAAATCAACAATCTCTCCCTTTTTTATGATGACAAAACTATATTGGGTATTTTTATAATAATAGTGTAAATTGACCTTTTTATCTTAACTTGTAAGCATTAGAAAAATATATATAATAATTGAGAAATATTTTTTGTTGTTCATTTTTTGAAAAAAAAATAATTCTCCCCCTAAATATATGTATGTAAAAAGAATTATAACCAACATATATAATTCTTCTCCACTTTGACAATATCAGAAATAATAACAAAAAATATATAAGAAATTTAAATGTTAGATTCTAACATCCCAAGCATATGTCTTAACATACAAAATCTCTCTTCAGCTAAAGATTTTTGTAAAAATACCAGCTATTTTAGAATCTGTGTTTACAAAATTTATATGCTCATCACCTTTATTAACATGACCTCTAATAAAAAGATGTCTAATCTTTAAGACTAACTTAGAAGTTCAAATCAAATAGTGAAATATTCACTTAACCATTGCTAAGTACATTTCCTTAGGATTAGCTTAAAATCTTGCACACAAATATACAACAAATATAATATCAGGTTGACTAACAATAAGATACAAAAGTGAACCTATCATACTCCTATCAAGCTTTTATTCTATTGGTTTTCCTGATACACCTAAATCTAGTCTAGTTTATGGGCTTAAAGGGGTTTTACTTTATTTGAATATATTTATATTAAACTTTCTTAATAATTCATTTATATGCTTGGTTTGATAAATAAATGTGTTAGACTCTAATTATTTAACTTGAAGTCCTAAGAAAAAGGTGAATTCTACCATCATACACATTTAAAATTCCTTTGACATTAATGAGGAAAACTCAAGACATAAAATTTTATTTGTACTTCAAAATAATATATCAGCAATATAAATTTATATAATAATCAAATCATCTCCAATATTTTTGATAAAAAGAGTTATATCTACCTTACCTTTTCTAAAATTATATTAAATTAAAAAGTTACTTAACCTATCATACTAAGTATGTGGAGCTTGTTTTAAATCATATAATGCTCTCTTCAAATTATATACATAATTAAGAAAATTAATGCTTTTAAAACGTGATGGTTCTTTTATAAATACATCTTTATGAATATACCCATTTAAAAATGCACTTTTAACATCCATTTGGAAAAGTTTAAAGTCCTTAAAATAAGCAAAGGTAAGGAATAATCTAATGGCTTCTAGTCTTGTTATTGGTTCAAAAGATTCTTCAAAGTTTATTCCTTTTATTTGTGTGTACTCTTATATAACTAATCTAGCTTTATTTCTAATAATACTTCCTGAATCTTCTAGCTTATTTTTATAAATCCATTTAGTTCCAATTATAATTTGATCATGAGTTCTTGTGACAAACTCTTAAATATTATTTCTTATAAATTATTTAAGTTCCTCTTCCATAACAATTATCCAAAAATTATCTTTTAATGCTTCATCTATAATTTTAGATTCAATTTTTGATAGAAATGTTGAATGTTCTATCTCACCCCTAAGGTTTCTCCTAATATTAACACCTTGAGAAAGATCACCAATTATTAATTCTTTTGGGTGATTTCTATTATATCTTCATCCCTTAAGCAATGAATCATCATCCTTTTCATCTAAATTTATATTCTTTTTATTTCCAATATCATCATCATTCAAATCATATCTTATTAAATTTATAAGGTTTTCATTAAAAATTGCATGAATGGATTCTTCAATAATTATTTTTTTCTTATTAAAAACTCTAAAAGATTTTCTAAAAATTTAATATTCTAAGAATATACCATCATTAGACTTACTATCAAATTTATCTAAAGGATCCTTTTCATTATTTAAAATAAAACACTAACATCCAAAAATATATAAATAATTAATCTTAGGTTTCTTTTCAAAAAATATTTCATAAGGCGTATTTTTAAGAATATATCTTAAGTAAACTCTATTTGTAACATAACATGTTGTATTTATTGCTTCTACCCATAAAAACTTTGGATGTTTATATTCATCTAATATTGATCTTGCTAATTCTACCAAAGTATAATTCTTTCTTTCAACTATACCATTTTGTTGAGGAGTCCTAGAAGCTGAAAAATTATGTCTAATTCTATTTTTATTACAATAATTTTCAAATAATTTATTTTCAAATTCTTTATCATGATTTGTTTGAATTCTATGAATCAAATAACATTATTCTTTTTAATTATACTTTGCAAGTTTTCTAAAATCATCAAACTCATTATTTTTTTAGCTAAGAATAATACCCCAGTGTATCTTGAATAATCATATACAATATTAAATTCATAATTTTTACCACCTAAATTAGTTGTGTTAGTTGGCCCAAATAAGTCCATGTGCAATAATTCTAAAGGTCTACTCATAGAAATTATATTTTGACTCTTGACTGAACTTTTCATATGCTTACCATGAATGCATGCATCACATATAGAGTCAAAATAAAAATTAATGTTTTGTAAATTAACTAGTAAATCAAGTTTAAAAGTTTTATTTAAAGTGTGGATATTGGCATAACAAAGCCTTCTATGTCATAACCAAACAACATCATTTTTAGATTTCATGCAACATAAGTTCAAATTAACACCATTTATATTCTCTAAATCAATTAAATAAATATTGTTATGCATATTTCCTATAAACAAAATAATTTATTTATTTTTAATAATACAAAGTCAATTATAAAAAGAAATATTTAAATATTTATCACATAACTGACTAATTAATATTAAATTATATTTTATACTAGAAACAAATAAGACTTTTTCTAAAGTAATGGAGTTTTTACATATTGATCCAATGCCAATAGTCTTTCTCATTGCATTATCTCCATACGTGACATATCCTTCATCACTAGGTTCTAATGTAGAGAATTTTGCTTCATCGCCCATCATATGTCTTGAACATCCACTGTCCAAGTACCACATGCCTTAATTAATTTTACTTTAAAGACATTCCTATAATAGAAAATTAGATGATAACTTTTGGAGCCCAAATATTTTTGGGTCCACATTCTATATGAGTAGTATGATATCTATTATATTTGGTATATGAAGAGCTTATATTTTTTGCCACCCATAAAAAAGATGATTGTTTAAAATTCTATGATCTACGAGCATAGCATCCAAATGAGATATGTCTTTTTCTACCACAATAATTACACAAAATATTAGTGTTTCCGTATGTCTTCGAATGATGTATATGTGACATATAAGAAGAATTTTGATTTGATGTCATACTTGATGGAACTTTATAATGAACTTGTGATTTCATACATAAATCTAATCTTTCTTTTAATAGGAAAATTTCTCTTTAAAGTTTATAAACAAGTAAAGAACGATCTAATAATAAACAATTTTTATTTTTTAAATCAATACATTCAATTTTTAAATCATTAAAATGTATATCTAAATTTTTATGCTCTTTTTCAAAAATATTATATTTTATTTTTTATTTTTTATATAAATAATTAATTCATTAAATGCATCATCTAATTTTTTTATAAGATATATCATTGCATACCTCTTGATAATCATAATCAGATTCTCCTCTTTCCATAAGACAAATATTCACCTCTTCATCTGATGAGCTTGATCCATCTGAATATGGGTTGGCCCTAGAGCCTTCTTCTTCATCATCTTGAAATGCTTATTTTCTTTCTTATCACACTTTCTCTCTGCATCCATCTTTTTCTTCTTTGAATCAATAAGATCTGGAAAATCTCCTTTTATATGTCCAAGCTTCTTGTAATATGGTATCAAATAATCCTTTCTCATGCAGGAAATTTCTTAGTTTAAAATTTATTAATTTTAGATTGCTTGTACCTTTGATTTTGCTTCCTCAGTAAGCTTCCAAGTCTTTTTGATACCATGGCCACCTCATCATTATCTTCATCAGAGCTTGATGAACAAGGTTCATCATTATCATCAACCTATAAGAAAATGATTTTAACTTTCTCTTTCTCTTTATTAGAAGATTTATCCAACTTATCCCTTTGAACTATAATCTATTCATATGCTATCAAAGAACCCAAAAGGTGATCAAGTAGATAAAACTTTAGCCTCACTATATGTAGTTACTTTAGCATATCATTCTTTGAGAAGACATAAGAATCTGATAGACTAAGTCTTGATTCTTATATATTCTTCTAAATGTGCACAATGTATTAATTATTCTAATAAATCTTGTAAACATATCATAAATATATTCATAAGGAGACAAATAAAATAATTCATATTCAAGAACAAGTCTATTTATGTGAGCATCTATAACATCACTAGTACCTTCATAAGTTATAATTAATATATCCCAAATTTTTTTTGCTAAATTTATCATATGAATTTTTATGTAATCATCTAAAAGAAGTGCACAATGCAAAGTATTTCATGCCCTAGCATTTAACTCATCTAATTCCCTCTCCAATATAGTCCATTCATCAAAAGGTTTTTAAGTTTTAATTCCATTAATTTCCTTAGTGGGTGTACGATATTGGTGTGTAAGAGTGTATGACACATACATAAGTCTTGCCATTTTAAATATATAAGAATTTTATTTTTCTAATAATCAAAAGAAATATTTTCTAACAATGGTGAACAATGAGTAGATTGTCCTTCGGGAAGTGAACCCTTAGGAAAGTCTTGTGTTATAGTTTATAAATTAATCTACTCTAGGATGTTTGGCCAAAATAAAAAGAGTCAAGGCTATGACAATTGTTGGATGACTATGGCACCCCAAGAGGGGGGGTGCGGTTTATCGGGGTTTATAAATTTTTTTATTAAAATAATTTTAGAGCAATTTTAAAAAGAATAAGAAATCACACAATTTTTTTTTAAAAATTATAAAGAAAAATTAATGCAAGAAAGGAAAATAAACACTACTCGCACAATATTTTTACGTGGTTCTACCCGGATTCCAATTAGATTTATATTTTAATAAAAATATGAATAATATTTTTAAAAAAAATATGTTTTTGCTGATTTAAATTTATAACTCCTCAAATCATGTAATACTTTTAAAAATAAATTAGATTTGAAATACAAATTTAAGCCACATAAAAGAAAATAAAAATACTTGCATTATTATCTTTATGGATTTAAACCATTTAACATATAAAACTTAATATAATATTTTCAACTAGTATTTAACCAAATAATAAATATTTTCAATAGTGAAAAACTAAAATAACATGAAGCAAACTCAAGAATTCCAAGAGATGCAATTCGATTTAGTGCGTTGATATTTTATAACTAAGAATTTGATCTCACAAATAAAAAGAGCTCTTGGAATGAAGATCAAAGTTTCTCCTCTCAAGATATAAAAAAGAAAAAAAATAATGAAAGAATTGCTAGAGTTTTCTCTTTTACACAGTCCTCACATGAAGAGTAAAAGGGGTATTTAAAGGAAAAGGGTAAGTAAAGTCATAGTTGAATAAAACTATTAATCTAATATTAATTTATCAACATATAATATTAAATATAAGTTTCAAATGGGTATAAAATGGCTAGTCACGTTAAAAAGTCAAAAAGTCTTCATATACATTCAAAATAAGGCAAAAACGACTACCCAGTAAATTATATTAAAATCAGATAATGTTTAAAAATTCATTATAAATTTAATATAACTTCAAATATTTCAAATAATCTATCAAATTCAATCTACAAAATCCATGGAATCTAATGAAATAAAAATTAAACAACGTTTCCATTAAAATAATATCATGTTCAGCAAAAAAAAAAAATATATGCATATTTTCATATATTTAAATATTCATACAATATATAATATGATGTAATTTAGATAAAATTAGTTATACATAAGTAAATTTATATGAAATAAATTTAATTCAAAATGAATATGTAATAAATTTTTACCACATAAGCTTATTATATTTAATTTCATTAACTAATTATCTTTTTATAATTAATAACAATGAAGCTTATAAAATTTATTTAATAATGGAATCTTATATATTTCTAAATCATGCTTATTATCCTTAATTAAAAATATGTAAATCATTTAAATAGATATTTAAATTGTGAGGATATCAAACCTTGCATGTAAATATTAAAGGACCTCTTACATACTCCTATGTTAATATTAAAATCTTCAAACTTTTCATCTTTGTCCATCTTGAGTTCTTTCGGCTCAAAGTTTGATTGAACTTGAGTTGTGCATATAAATTTCAGATAAATAAATATCATGCACATCCATCAAATCATTACATCTGAAATACTTAACACATAAATTAGAACATCTGAGCAAATATTTATTATCATCAAAATCTCTATAATACGTCATAAGGTAGATAACATCAACAAAATTTTCAGCCATTTCTATTTTCCTACTTGGCTTTTAAAGGAAAGAAATTTTCCATCAGAAATAAAGAAATTTGTCATTTTTTGTCAAAAAATCCGTCGAAAGTAAAATGTTTTTCTGTAATGGATGTGACAAAATTCACAACAGGAAGAAATTGGGAAATGCAGCTACCATGGGCTGAATCAGGAACCTAAAATGGATTAATTACTAGAAGCAGTTAGAACATTCACTGTTAATAGTGGTTTACTGCTGCTAATATTGGCGGTTTAAACCACTATTTAGCAGCGATTTTTATTCCGGTACTACATAATGTTGTTATATACAACACTTTTTAGTGGTGGTTGCCTGATGTTTGTGATTAGATAACGATGGATGAATGACAATGATGCAAAGGTTATGCTCTCTCTAATTTAAAGTAAATGTCATAATTCAAGCTTCATCTTTAGGCACCACTCACACAGGGAAAATTATTACGTTCGAATAAAAAATCAGAAATACGGACGCATACCGAGCAATACCGAGTGCTCGGTACCAAGCTCCAGGTGACATGGCTCTTGGTTATTCGTCTCTGGACACGTTTGGTATCCGGACGTAATAATTACTCCCCACACAGTCCCCCCTCACATAGTGTGTTCATTTATTTATAATTTTTGAGATGGGCACCCATCGTAAATATATCTTAAATAAAAAACATTTCATTGGAATGCTCAAGTTATTTCACTTGATTGTAGACTATTCTTTTAATATTCAACTTTCTTAATAATGTTAAAATTAAGCAATTTTTGGTTCGTTGAATTTGTCTTATATAAACACTCGATTTGACTATAAACATACAAGATTTATAGACTAATTGCTCTTCTAATTAATATCTTGAAGTTTTCCATTACACTTTAAATGCTTGATTTAAACATATTTCAAGTTAGGTTAATCACTGTTAATGTTTGTGGTTAGTCACGTCGAGACATTCAATTCACAATACATGTTTAGCTAAATCAAAGTTTGAATGGCCCTTGTTAAGAGAGTTGCTATTTGTATGTTTTACATTATTGCAACTTGTATAGTTTTGATGATTTCAAATATTATTATTTTATATGTAGTTATCTCCTAACACTTTTTGAAAGATTTTTTTTTGCTCTTGTGTGTACTAACATTTCAGGAAAATTGAACTCCAAACTATGAAGACTTCAAATTGAATTCAGCATACAATCCTTTGCACAAATTAAAGCTTTAAATTGTTCTTTAAATTGAGAGGGAGTGATTGTAATTGAGTGAATAAAAACACACACACACACTTAAGGAGATCTTACAAAATTTGTACTGATCGTATGGGACTAACCTAGTTCGTACGGGATGATCAGGTTAGTTATCTCCTCGTAGGAGCAATGGAATGAACAGGAGTTGGAGGGAATTTTTCTAAGTCCTGATCGTCTAGGACGAAATTAATTTCATCCCAGGACGATTTAGGCTCTATAAAAATTTTGTTCAGACAAAATCTATAATCGTTCCAGGATGACTTGGGCTCTGTAAAAATTTCGTCCAAACAAAATTTAAATCGTCCCAGGACGAATTCTTCTCTGTAAAAATTTTGTTCAGACAATATTCATTATCATGCCAGGATGAGCTGCTGTCTGTAAAAATTTCATCCGGGCGAAGTCCTGTTCATCCCATGACGATGCGAACTGACTTACCACTGTTGGTTATGTCCTGCAGTTATTAAAGAACCGACTTATGGTATAACTGATCGTACCGGATGAACCTAGTTCATATGGGATGATGATCGTATACGAATATAGTTCGTACCAATATACATAAGGATCATTTCTGATACTTTAAGTAAAATCATCTAAGATGATCTGCGATCGTACGGGATGATCCATTTCGTATTGACTTGAAATTTTGCAATTTTGGACGGTTTTTCTTGTGTCTCCTATATAAGGTCCAATTTTTACTGCCACCTAATCTTTTTGCTCATTAATCTTCATGCCTATTGAAAGAAGAGTCAAGGAGAGCGTGTGAGAGTGAATTCAAAGGAGGATTCCTACCACTAGAGCGTGAAGGATTTGCTTGGTGTTCAAAGGTAAGAATCTCTACTTGTAATTTGGGATTACTTCACTCTTTTCTTTCTTCCTTTTAGATTTCTTGTGAGGAGATCTGTCAAGGAGATCTGGTTCTCTGCAGACAATAGGAGAGTGTGAACAGCCGAAGTGTTCTCTGCTCAAATTAGGAGAGTGTGAAAGGACGAAGGGTTCTCTGCCCACACTAGGAGAGTGTGAAAGGATGAAGGATTTTCTACCCACACTAGGAGAGTGTAAAAGGACAGACGGTTCTCTACCAACATTGAGGATAAGTGTAAAAGGAAGACGATTCTCTGCCAACACTGGGGATAAGTGTAAAAGGAAGACGGTTCTCTGCCGCACCGGATAGTAGTGGAAAGAGTTTTTGTGAAGGCTTCTCCGCCTTGCTGTGGGTGCTAAAGGAGAGTAACTAGTGGTATTAGTTCAATACTCGGAGGGTACCTCCAGGGAGTGGATGTAGGTCTGATTTTGACCAAACCACTATAAATCTAGTGTTCTTTACTTTTTAGCTTTTTATTTTGTTTATCATTTTTTGTGGTTGAAAAATCTTTTTCTAAAAAATTCACTAATAATTAAGTTTTAATTTCCAAAGTTTAAAAAGAGGGTTCAAATTTTTTAATTACCAATTCACCCCCCTCTTGGTTAGCCATTGGGACATAAGCGTAGGTTTAGCAACCTAATTTATAGTGAACGAATCTATACAAGTGGTATTAGAGCTTTGTTTCAAAATCATAAGTATAGAGTACTTTTTGATTAACGTAGATGGCTACATTTGGAAACAGAAACACACCTGAGGGTTACTCTATTACTAGACCTCCACTGTTTGTTAATATACCTTTTGATTTTTGGAAAACAAGCATGTCTACTTTCTTACAGTCCCTTGATTATCGTATGTGGATCTTAGTCCATGAAGGATATACAAAACCAACAAGATTAGTTGATGGAGTTAGAGTTGAAACACCTTTTGCAGACTAGACAATAGAAAAATGTGACTTAGCACAACTAAATGCCAAATGCTTGAATAGTTTCTTTTATGCTTTAAAATCTGAAGACTACATGCTGGTTTCCACTTACAAAAGTGGAAAGGATATATGGGATAGACTTTATATAACATATGAAGGGACTAATGAGGTTAAGCAATCTAGACTTAATATCTTGTTGCATTATTATAAACTGTTTCGCATGAAACTTAATCAAACTATTTCTGATATATACACAAGATTCAAACAAATTGTCACCTCTTTGCATGCACTTAGTAGGGAACTAATAAATGCTGAAATGATTAATAAAATTTTTTGTTGTTTACCTATTGCTTATGATGCTAAAATTACTGCAATTATATAGTCTAAGAATTTAAATATTTACTCTATTGACAATCTTCTTGGTTTGCTTATTACTTACGAGCAAGGAGTTAGCCAAAGAAAGATTGATGCAGGTGAACCACGAAGGGAGAAGAACAATGCACTGAATGTGGAAGAGTCTGAGAGTGAACACTCACAACCTGAGGATGAAGAAGACATCGCATTGATGACTAGATAATTCAGAAGCTTTTTGAAAAGGAACCAGAAGAAACGTCAGTAATGGAATAGAGGTAAATTCAATAGAAATGCCAAGGTTTCAAATGATGTTATTTTTTATGAGTGCAGGAAACCTGGACATATAAAGACGGATTGCCCAAAACTCAAAGATAATCCTAGCAAGGAGAAGGTAGAGGAGAAACCATTTGTGAAGAAGGGCAAGAAGAAGTTCCAACAAGCTTTCTGGGCAGACTCAGTTTCAGATTCATCAGAGACTGAAAAGGAAGAAGAAGTCACTACTCTTTGCTTAATGGTAGATAGTCTTGAACAGTCAGAACAAGAAGAGGTATGTGACTTAACTTATGATAAATTATTTGAAGTTTCTGAACACATGCATGATGCATATAAGAAAATGAAGAAAATGCATGCTAGTCTAAGTTTAAAATATGAAGATTTTCAAAAGAAATATGAAGTCCTTAGGAAAGATCATGCCTTAATAGATGACAACCACATGAAACTACTCGATGAGTTTGATGACTTAAATAAAAATTATGAGAATTTAAAATCATCCTATACTGATCTTGAAAAAAAATTTAAAAATTTTAAGGATGAATCAGAGAGCAAAACATATCGAATCAATTATATGAATCGAATCTTGGAAGATATGAATTCATTTTATAAGTTGAAAATAAAAGCTCTCGAGGATAATAGGATACCCCCCAGACTTGAAGATTATACTAATCCTATTTTATATCCTAAATTTATGCAATCCCTAAATAGACAGATAAGTGGTAGAAAACTTAAGAATCCTTTTCCTAATGTTAAATATAATAATTATGGATTGCTTGGACATATAGCTCACACCTGTACTTTGAAGATGAAAACTAATTTGGTGTGGAGACCTAAGATGTATAAACCTAGATATATCATACATGCATCTGATTATAAATTGCTAAAAGGTGAACCCAAACTTGTTTGGGTTCCCAGGTCTAACATTTAATAATTTTGCAGGGTCGCTCTCACATAAGACCTCATGAGAGCATATGGTTCCTGGACAGCGGACGTTCAAAGCATATGACTGGAGATACTGCTCAATTCATAACAGTGGAAGCTAGGAGTGGAGGCAAAGTTACACTTGGAGATAACACCATAAGAAAGGTGGTTGGATCAGGTATGATTGGAAATTTTAAGAATTTTTTCATAGACAATGTGTTATTGGTAAAAGGTTTAAAGCATAATTTGTTAAGTATAAGCCATCTATGTGATAAGGGTTATTGTGTAAAATTTTTTCCTACTAGCTGCATATTAAGCCTAAATGATAAAGATGTTTTGAATGGTAAAAGGGTAAATAATGTTTACATGCTAGATTTAAATTGCATTAATTCTTCTGCTGGTTTTTGTTTGAAAACTGTATCTAATGAGTCATGGCTATGGCATAGGAGACTTTGTCATTCATGCATGAAAAATCTTAGGAGAATTACCCAAAAGAACTTAGTGAGAGGATACCTAAACTAGACTTTACTAAGGATCACCTTTGTGATGAATGTCAACTAGGAAAGCAAGTGAAGTCCTCTTTTCAGTCCAATAAGGATCTTAGAACTAATAAACCTTTAGATATTTTGCATATGGATCTTTTTGGACTAGTTGGAAATGTGAGTCTAGGAGGGAAGGTATACAGATTTGTGATTATGGATGATTACTCAAGATTCACATGGGTTAGATTTCTATTTCATAAGAGTGAATCATTTGAGGAATTTAGAAATTTTTCGACTTGGATTCAAAGAAAACTTGGGTGTGAAATCATGACTATACAAAGTGATCATGGAGGAGAATTTGAAAATGAAAAATTTGAGAATTTTTGTGAACAAAAAGTAATTAATCACAACTTTTCTACACCTAGAACCCCTCAGCAGAATGGGATAGTCGAAAGGAAAAACAGAACATTAATAGAAGCTGCCCGAGCAATGTTGGCAGAATACTCACTTCCTAATTATTTTTGGGCTGAGGCGGTTATCACTGCATGTTATGTTCTGACCAGGGTGAATGTGAAATCAAAATTAAATAAAGCACCCTATGAGTTGCTAAAAGTAAGAACATCAAATTTATCTCATTTGCATGTTTTTGGTTGCAAGGTGTTTATTCATAATAATAAAAAATCTGCCTTAGAAAAATTTGATCCAAAATCAGATGAAAGAATTTTTGTTGGATACTCAAGTGTTGGAAAATCTTATATAATATTCAATAGAAGAACTTTGGTAATTGAGGAGACCACACATGTTGTATTTAATGAATCTAGTAATATGGAAGAGCCAAATGTTGTAGAAGATGAGATTGAGATTAACTCTTAAAAGATTGATAAATTAAATTTGGAAGAAAATGTGGAAGAAAATTTGGAGGTAGAAAATCCTTTTTCTAGAGATTTGAGATTTTCAAAAAACCACCCAAGAGAATTGATTATAGGTGAAACAAGTGAGGGTGTAGGGACTAGGCGTGAATTAAATAAGGAAGTCAATCATTCAGCCTTCATTTCAACGATAGAATCCATTAATATTGATCAAGCATTTTCTAATAAATTTTGGATTTTGGCCATGCAAGAAGAGTTAAATCAATTTATAAGAAATAAAGTTTAGGAAATAACTACAAGGCCAAAAGATCAAAGTGTAGTTGAAACTAAGTGGGTATTCAAAAACAAAATGAATGACTCAGGAGTAGTCATTAGAAATAAAGCTATATTAGTTGCTAAGGGATATAATCAGATTGAAGGGATTGATTTTGAGAAGACTTATGCCCCTGTAGCATGACTTGAAGTAATTAAGATTTTGCTAACCTTTGCTTGTTTTAGAGATTTTAAATTATTTCAAATGAATGTGAAAAGGGCCTTTTTAAATGGGGTAATTGAAGATGATGTTTATGTATAACAATCTCCAGGTTTTGAAAATTCTAAATACCCAAATCATATTTTCAAGTTGAAAAAGGCATTATATGGATTTGAACAGGCACCTAGGGCTTGGTATGAGAGGTTGAGCACCTTCCTACTTGAAATATCATTTGAAAAAGAAAGTGTGGATGCAATTCTCTTTTTAAAAAGATGTGAAAAAGATATACTCATTGTTCAAATTTATGTGGATGATATCATTTTTGGATCTTCAAATAAAAATCTTTGTGATAATTTTTCTAAAATAATGAGTAGTTAATTTGAGATGAGTTTAATGGGAGATTTGAGTTACTTTCTAAGATTTAGCATTAAGAAAATTGAGGAAGGTACATTTCTTAGTCAATCAAAGTATGTTAAGGACATCCTCAAAAAGTATGAAATGGATAATGCTAAACCTGTTAGTACACCAATGAGTTCCTCAGTTCAGTTTGATAAGGACCCTAAGGGAAAATCTGTTAATCAAAAGAAATTTAGAGGGATAATTGGATCTTTACTTTACTTGACTACTAGCTGACCTGATATCATGTTTAGTATTTGCTTGTGTGCTAGATTTTAATCAGATCCAAAAGAATCACATTTGATAGTAGCGAAAAGGATTTTAAGATATCTGTTAGGAACTCAGAACTTAGGAATTTGGTATCCTAAGTTTAGCTCTTCATTTGAAATAAATGGTTATTCAGATTCTAACTTTGCAGGATGTAGGGTGGATAGGAAAAACACTTCTGGAACATATCAGTTCACTATAAATTCATTAGTTTCATGTTCCAGTAGAAAACAAAATTCAGTAGCCCTATCTACTGCTGAAGCTAAATACATTGCATTACGAAGTTGTGTGGCACAAGTATTTTGGTTGAAATAATAGTTGATTGATTTAGGATGGACTATAGGCACTATTCCAATTTATTGTGACAATACTAGTACTATTTGTATTTCTAAAAATCCTATTCAACATTCAAGAACCAAACACATTGACATAAGGCATCATTTTATAAGGGATAATGTTACCAAGGGAGAAATTAAACTCATTCATGTTACAACTGAAAATCAACTTGCAGAAATTTTTACAAAACCATTAACTTTTGATACTTTCAGTGCATTAAGAATAAGGCTTGGTGTGATTGATTTAAATGCTTAAATAAAAAATGTTCTTGCAACATTGATGTATGTTTGATTATTAAATATTTTTTATGTGTTTATTATTTTGTTTGAGTGATTCTTTTTTTCTTTTAGAGTTTGTGTTTCATCGTTGTTTTTGGTATTTTCTAGTGTTTTTGAATTTTAGTTTTGTTTGAGTGCAAAAATAAAAAAAAAAATTTCATCATCATCCGGGACAAAATATTTTCGTACGAGACGATTTGTGTAATGTGTCAAAGTGATAGCTTTTTAACCGTTTGCATGTAATTTTTTCAGTGTTTAATGGTCACTTCGTCTGGACGATCGTTATGATCGTACGGGATGATTTATTTTTCAATCAATGGGACGAATGAATGAAACAATTGGATGGATAAGGTAGTTTTTAATACGAACTTCATACGTATAAACCTTTGGTTCGTCTGGATGAACACATGTCGGTTCGATGTAGGGGACGATTTCAACTGCCATTAAAACGATATAAGTTCTGATTGTCCCGGGATGAACACGTATTCGTCTTTACGGTCAGACTGGTCAAAAGTCTGTACGAAAGGATGCTTCATAAGTCGTGTTGATTACGAAAAGCCATTTCATTCTAGTCATTAGATCATTTGTACGAAATATTTTCGTCTGGTACGAACAAAACCTTTTTCAATAAATAGGCGGTCTTTTCAACTCAATTGTCACTGTCTAAACATCACTTTCAAATCCTTTCTTACTCTAGATCATTTTCAAATGGCTAGTTCAAGCAAGCGTCAAAAGTTCTTAGTCAAGAAACCACATAGGAATTCATCCAAAAATTTTTTGTCCAAAGAAAATGAGGATTCTTTTCCTAGGTTTGCTTCAGCCAAAATCACCTCTTCCTGGATCCTAATCCAAGAAGATATCACCTTTCAAGTAATGTATTTATTTGCTTCAATTCGGTTTCGCTTTATCCTTACTCTCGTCCACCTCTATAACAAAGAAACCTTTCACTACTTTCTAGCCAATATGTCCTTCAACTATGATCACTCTGTGATTCACACTTTTGTTTTCAAACAAAAAGTTAAAATCACTAAACACGACTTAGGAGCTTTTCTAAATTTAATGACTGAGGGAAGTAGCGCCCATACCTTAATCACCAATGATACATATAAATGATATGAAATTAATAGGGCAATTAGAGGAAATGGGTTAAATGATCATGTGGCTAAGGTATCCGGTCTTGTCCGGAATGCACGCATCATCCATCACGTTCTTAGAACTTCAATCAATCCAAAAGCTGGTGATAGAGTCAATATTACCCCCCTTCTCTCTATGATGACCGTTCTAATCATGTCAAATGAGCCTATAGATGAAGCCCAACTCATCCTTGACTATCTTTATGGGCTTTGTGAAATTGGCCATGCTGAACAGAAAAGAAAAAGGAATATTACCTTAGGACACTTAGTTACCTTTGTTCTGGAGAAGAAATACAACTTTGTTTATCCAGATCAAGAATATGAAGAACCTCTCTACTACAATGACGGATCATTTAGAGCGATCTTCAAGGAGGAATCAGGTAAAGCACATGTCATAAATGATACAGAAAAAGAGCTAGAAGGTGCACGTGCTCCTGCTAATGAACCAAATTATCAGTATTTGGTTCAAAGATTTGATCAGTTAGAGACTCATTTTGATCAACGCTTTGATCAAATTGAGACTCAATTACAGTGGCAGGCTGCTCAATATCAACATGACATGGGCTATATGAGGGAGCAAATGAATGATATTAGTACCAATGTACTTATGATGAGTACATACTTTAACCTCTTTGGTGGACCATCTGAGTGATAGATGCACTTGATGTTATGTGTTTGAGTTGTTATTATTTTTTACTTTATGTGTGTTGCAAATCTATTTTCATGACTTATATTTTGATGATTGGCAAACACTTTTGACTCTCTTGGACTGCCTGTTACTTCTAACTTTTCAGGAATCAAAGATCAGACGAACAAACAAATCCAGCTCAAGATTCATAGTTTTAGGGTTGAGTCAATCTGTACTTTGTTTTTTCTCTTCTTGAGTCTATTTGTAATGTTCAAATAGACTGATGCTAAGTAACCCTACACACACACACTTGAGATACTTAGAATTTATGTTTTTACTCATATCGGCCAGGACGATATTTACATCATCTGGGACGATCAGCTTAAAACCAAAAATCTAAATAAGGATTCTTAATTAAGGAAGCTATCATTAACAGATCGGCCTGGACGATACGTGTATTGGCCAGGATGATAAGCTCAAAATAGAAAGAAATTACCTCCATAAATAATTAAGATATTTTGTATTTTTTGGTAATCGGCCAGGACGATCTTAAATCGGCCTGGACGATATTCACAAATTTTGCCTTAATTGATCAGACAATCAAGGAAATAATTAATGATGATTGATACGATCATATCGTCCTAGACGATCGCAGAATTGGCCAGGACGATCTATTCAAAAACCTTAGTTACTTCTGGATGATAAATATCGACCAGCATAAATTCAGGGCGATGTGCTGGACGATCGGGATCGGACAGCTTGAATTCAGGGCGATGCTCTAGACAATTTTCCTCTGATTTGAACTGATCGGTCTGGATGATCAAGCCAATTTTAAATCGTCCAGATTGTATTCAGGGCGATGCTCTGGACGATCTTCTGAGATTTATACTGATCGGCCAGGACAATATCCATATCATCCTAAACGATATAGTCGGCAACTTGCAATTAATGAGCTCCTTTAAAGCTCTTTCCCTCTGATTTGAACTGATCGGTCTGGATGATCAAGCCAATTTTAAATCGTCCAGATTGTATTCAGGGCGATGCTCTGGACGATCTTCTGAGATTTATACTGATCGGCCAGGACAATATCCATATCATCCTAAACGATATAGTCGGCAACTTGCAATTAATGAGCTCCTTTAAAGCTCTT
>NW_021320159.1:79570-84789 GCF_001605985.2 Dendrobium catenatum
GCTCACTCATTGCTTACGAGCAAGGGGTGAATCAAAGAAATCTTGATGCAGGTGAGAAGAAGAAGAAGAAAACAGTTACACTGAAGGAGCACAAATCAGATTATGAATCTTCCGGGTCTGAAAGCGGTGAAGTTGCCTTCATCACAAGGAAATTCAAAAGCTTTCTAAGGAAGAAGCAAAAACATCATTGGAAAAAAGGTAGGGATCATAAACATTCTAAAGGATCTTTTGATGTTATTTGTTATGAATACAGGAAGCCTGGACATGTGAAAGACGATTGTCCTACACTTCAAGATCACTCGAGAAAGGAAAAGGAAATAGGGAAGGAGAAACCTAAGTTTAGGAAGGACAAGAAGAGAGTCCAAAAGGTGTTATAGGCTAAATCTAGTACTGATTCCTCTGAGACTGAACCAGAGGAAGAGATTACAAACCTATGCTTAATGGGGGAAGATAATCTTGAGCAAAGTGACGAGGAAGAGGTATGTAAACCAACCTATGATGAATTGTTTGAGATTTGTGAGAAAATCCATACATCATACAAAAAACTTAAGAAGACTCATGCTAATTTAAAATTGGAACTTGTAAATTTGCAAAAAGAGTATGAAGTTATCCTTAAAGATCATTCAATAATTGATTCTAATCACATGGCTCTTCTTGATGAATTTGATGATTTGAACAAAAAACATTCGGAATTAATTAATGAGCATGATGCATTAAAAGTTTCACACACATCACTTGAATCTGATTTTAAGAAATCTAAAGAGAAAGAAAAAAGCTTGAGGGTTGAGAATGATGTTATAAAAAACACAAACTTGAGGATTAAAAATGAATTGGACACACTTAAAAAAACTTGGATGACGCCTACTCTTGATCAAAAGCCAAGACCTAGGAAGAGGCATTATAACTCAAACCATTTAAGAAATCCTTTTCCTGGAGTTAGATGCTTTTCTTGTGGCATGCCAGGACACATCTCACACACTTGCACTGTTCACCATAGTACACATTGGGTGTGGAGACCTAAGGTACATGATTCACAGCATACAACACCTGCATTGTATTCTACTTTTCCTAAGAAGGGACCCAAACTAGGTTGGGTTCCTAAATCTGACTGTTATTGAGTTTTACAAGTGTGCTTCAACCAAAGACCTCGTGGGAGCATAGGATAATTGGACATATGGAGGCTCTCAGCTCAAAATTGCTTAAACTTGCTGCTTCATAATTTCTTAAAATGTTTTTCTTTAATTAATTTTGTGTTATTTTTGTTTTGTTCTAGATTATTTCGGTTTCATTTTTGTTTTTTTAGATTTGGTTTTCTATATGAGTATTTTTTAAGCTTTTAGATTTTGGATATTTAAAGCCATTGATTATCATATCTAAATCAGTTAAAGGGAGAAACACCGTTGATGGTTTCCCTCCCTCTAACCTATTTCAGTGGCATAGTTTCCTTTTCTAATCAAAAATTTATTTCAAATTAAAGATTGTGTATGAAATTAAGATCTTTTATTAAGCTTGTTTAAGCAAATCTATCTTGTATTTATAATGTTTAAAGTTTTTTTGTCACATCAAGATCCCTCGTTACTCTTGTCTTTGATTTTTGATTTTGTTTGTGATAATTCTTCCTTATGTTAGAGAGAGAGCTCCTATTCTCTAATATCTAAGAAGATATACTCACAACTAAGATTTTTTTTAAGAGATTATAAAAGAGAATGTAGCTTGCAAAAAAAAAAAAATTTTTTTTGGCCAACGATGCCAACAAAAGAAGCGCAAAGACGCCAAATTGAAAATCTATAAAAAAAATGCGCAAAATGCCACTCAATTGACAAGAGGCATAAAATAAGCCCACTCAAAAGCAAGCTATTCTCTCCTTTTAAATCTTTTAGAACCTAGAAGTTTTGATTCTCAAAGGCTTGATTTCGATTGTTTTGCGATCGTAATAGATTTACTTTGGTTCATTATTTTATAAAGATATTTTTTTAAATCAAGTGATGGATGGATTCTTTTTCTCATATCCAATTAATTCTTTGAGTTAGATCATTGATTTTAAAATGATGATTATTGCCTGAAAGAAGTCCGAGCTAGGAATTAACAAGATTGGATATTCTACCTTTTTTAGTTTTTTGTTTTGTTAAACTCTTTGATCTTTTAAAACTCTAAAATTTAATTTTTTGAGAAATTTGATGTATGGATTCTTTGTTAACACAAAAAAAAAAATTCTTTCCTTCATTTTTTTTTTTAAAATTTTTTTTATTGTTGTTTCTAACTTTGAATTGTGAGTCATTTATTTTTGAGGGTTTTTATCATCAAAATCTTTTCCTTGAAATCAAATTTCTTGTCACATCGTCCTGGCCGATTCTCATATCTTCCTGGACGATAGGACAAATTCTCTTCAAAACTCCATCTGCTGATCTTTTTTGTTCCTGTTGTAACTCTTTGTCCTGGATGATAATTTATCGTCCTGGACGATCTGATCGAACTCTGTTGCAATCATGATGATAGCCCTGGCCGATAAAATATTTCATCCTGGCTGATGCATTTTATAGTCATCGTCCTGGCAGATACACTAGATCATCCTGGACGATCCACGTGTCAGCACGTTTAAATCCTTAAAATCGGCCCCGGACGATCCATTATTAGATAATCGTCCTGGCCGATCGTCTGATCGTCCTAGACGATACACGTGACACAGATTTAAAATATTTTAACTTCGGCCGGTACGATCAATTATTATGCATCGTCCTAGACGATACACCTAATCGGCTCAGACGATCTGCTTTTTCAACGGTCATCCGGATTGACTCCTCGGGACGATCACCTGTGTCTAATCGTCCTGGCCAATATCTGATCGTCCCGGACGTTCAGACCGACTTTTTGACCAATCGGCCTGGACGATATGGCCGTTTCTTTAAGTTCTGGCCATTCCAGCCATGTTTTTCACCTCACACCTCTTCTTCTCTTGTGTTTTCTTGCTAACTCCTTACTATGGCTGGTGGGAAATGAGTTCGATAGGCTTCTGGAAGTTCCTCGAGGGCCACTCTGGACCCTTGATTCAGGGAGGCAGAGGATCAAGAAGCTTACCGTCGCTACAAAGAGTGTGGCATTACCCTTTCCCGAACAATCAATCCTACACACCTTTCGTATCTGGTAATGGATCTCTTTGTCCACACTTCTCTTTGTTTCATACTTACCCTCGCCGTCCCTTTTCTTCTGAACTTCTGCTATAATTTTATGTAAATCTTCGCATAAATTCTACTTTCACAGCCCTGACCTCCTATGTGAATCGACGCCCGGTCGAGATCGCATATCAGGACTGTGCGGAACTTTTATAGCTATCCACCACCGGGGATAAGCTGCACATAATCGTTTCATATCCTGATTTTGATTTGTCCACGGCAAACCATTTTCTTCACCAAACCAACACCCCCTTTCATGTTGGAGAGACTAGCTCTTTAGTCAAAGATGCTAGGATAATTCAGCATGTCTTTCTCACCTCCATTATTCCAAAAGCCGGGAACCGAATCCACATCACTCCTCTACTTTCTTTGACTACTTTTTTCATCATGGCCCAGAGAGATATTAATGCCACTGAACTACTCTTTCGCTACATTGATCACTTAAAAAATATTCGCGATCCAGGCCATAGAAGGAAACCCAACCTTCCTTTACGACATCTCATAGCCTACATTCTTGAAACCAAATACAATCTTCAATATCCTGCTCGTCACGACCTTCAGCCTCCTTGCTACTCAAACAATTCTTTCACTATCCTTCATAGTACTCGTCTCCACCCAGGAGATGGGGAAGGTCAGGGGGCTGAGGAGGAGGAGGCTCCCGCTCCCGCTCCAGTTCCTGATCCTATTCCTCTTCGACAATACTCCTAGTTTGACCAGTTAGTAGAGAGGTTTGATCGATGAGATACCTGCTTCGATGCTTACGTTGCTACACAGGAGCAGCAACATTCTGAGGACATTGCCCGCTACGAGCAGCACCGCACAGAGGATTTAGCTCATTTTGATAGCTACATTACTCACCAGCAGCAGCAGCATGACTAGGACATCGCCTGGTTCAATGCTCAGTTTACTTCGCTAGCTAGCTACTTTCTGCAGTCACCTCTACTACCTCCATCTGATGATCAGGGTCCCTCATTTTTCTATTTTTTTATTTTCTATTTTATGTAGTTTGTTTTTTAGTTTGTGTTAGTTTCTACTGTGTTTTTACCTATCTTCTTTGTGTGTGTCTAGGAACCTCTTTTTGTGATGACAAAAGGGGGAGTAGGATGTGGTAGGAAAAAGTTGATGTGCTTATAACTTTGAAATTTTAATGAACTCCTGTTTTTATTGAGTTTTTTCCTACTTGTGTTTGCCATCATAAAAAAGGGGGAGATTGTTCCAAATCTATTTTCATGACTTATATTTTGATGATTAACAAACACTTTTGACTCTCTTGGACTGCCGTTACTTCTTACTTTTCAGGAATCAAAGATCGGACGAACTAACGAAGCTAGCTCAAGATTCGTAGGTTTAGGATTGAGCCAGTCTGTACTTTATTTTTTCTCTTCTTGAGTCTATTTGTAATATTCAAAGAGACTGATGCTAAGTAACCCTACACACACACACTTGAGAGACTTAGAATTTATGTTTTTACTCATATCAGCCAGGACGATATTTACATCGTCCTAGACGATCAACTTAAAATAGAAAATATAAACAAATATTCTTAATTAAGGCAGTCGTCATTAACAGATCGGCCTGGACGATACGTGTATCGGCCATGACGATAAGCTCAAAATATAAAGAAATTGCCGTCATAAACAATTAAGGTATTATGTATTTTTTGGTAATCGGCTAGGACGATCTTGGATCGGCCTAGACGATATTCACAAATTATGCCTTAATTGATCAGACAATCAAGAAAGTAATTAAGGATGATTGATACGATCATATCGTCCTGGACGATCTATTCAAAAACCTTACTTACTTCTGGACAATAAATATCATCCAGCACAAATTCAGGGCGATGTGCTGGACGATCGGGATCGAACAGCTTGAATTCAGGGCGATACTCTTGATGATTTTCCTCTGATTTGAATTGATCGGCATGGACGATCGTGAGATCGTCCTGGACGATCAAGCCAATTTTTAAATATCCAGATTGCAATCAGGGCGATGCTCTGGCCGATCTTCTGAGATTTGTACTGATCGGCCAGGCCGATGTCCATATCG
>NW_021320159.1:85214-104209 GCF_001605985.2 Dendrobium catenatum
ACTGTAATATTGTTAATATTATTATTGCAATTGCGATGTTTTCTTATTTTATATTGCACTTATCAATCATTATTTATGCACTTAGAAACATATCAAATTTTAGATTATTATTTTTGGAAAGAATAAAATTACTCTTACAAATTGTGTAAAAGTACAATAAAAAATCAAAAGGAATGCGCAAAGATTTGTAATGTGAAAAAGAGGCACAAAATAAGCCCAAACTAAAAATAATGCACAAAAATGTATCACAACTATGAAAAAGATGCGTAAAGCACCACATGTGGTAGTTATTTCTTTCCAAACTCTTTTAATCTCTCAATTCAAATTGATCTTATGTTCATTTATAATTGATATTGAAATTTGAAATATACAATTTTTTATTCATCCTTATTGCAATGATTTTCTCTATCTTAGTGTCTAAACTGACTCATGTCTTTGATAAATCATTTTTATTATCTATGTTATATCACTTCTTAAATTATATGAATTTCTATGATTTGCCTAATGTTTTAATTTTATTTGCATACTTATTTCAATCACTATTAATATTATATTATCAAATGATTTTCATATATATGGTTACATTTCAAGTCTTTTTTTTTTCTTCTTAACTTTTTGCTGTTATCAAAAAGGGAGAGAAATTGTTTGTTGAATTATGTCTTGCGTCTTGTGAGTCTTGTAAATTATTTGTTAAATTGTGTCTTGTGTCTTGTGAGTCTTGTATCTTGTGTCAGTATTTGTGATTATGTTATTATTTTATTTTGTATAAAATTTTTTGAAAAAAAAAAAATTTAATCAATGCCTCCTTATTTTCATGCATTCATCAATTAAGGGGGAGTTTAGGAGATTCTAAAATTTGAAATACTACAAACAATAATTATTTTGCCATTATAGAAAATGGGGAGATTTTTAAGAGGGTTGCTATTTGCATGTTTTACATTCTTGCAACTTGTATAATTTTGATGATTTCAAATATTATTGTTTTATTTGTAGTTATCTCCTAACACTTTTTGGAAGATTTTTTTTTTTGCTCTTGTGTGTACTAACATTTCAAAAAAATTGAACTCCAAACTATGAAGACTTCAAATCGAATTCAGCATACAATCATTTGCAAATTAAATCTATAAATTGTTCTTTGAATTGAGAGGGAGTGATTGTAATTGAGTGAATAAAAACACACACACGCGCACTTAAGGAGATCTTACAAAATTTGTACTTATCGTACGGGACGAACCTAATTCATACGGGACGATCAGGTCAGTTATCTCCTCTTAGGAGCAATGGAACGAACAGGAGTTGGAGGAAATTTTTCCAAGACAAAATTAATTTCATCCCAGGACGAGTTAGGCTGTACAAAAATTTTGTTCAGACAAAATCTATAATCATGCAAGGATGACTTGGGCTTTGTATAAATTTTGTCCAGACGAAATCCAAATCATCCCAGGATGAATTCTTCTCTTTAAAAATTTTATTCAGACGAAATTCATTATCGTGCCAGGACGAGTTGCTCTCTGTAAAAATTTCGTCCGGATGAAGTCCTGTTCATCCCAGAAAGATGTGAACAGACTTACTACAGTTGGTTTCATCCTGTAATTATTAGGGAACCGACCTATGGTATAACTAATCGTACCGGATGAACCTAGTTGGTACGGGATGATGATCGTGTACGAACATAGTTCGTACCAATATACATAAGGAACATTTCCAAAACTTTATGTAAAATCGTCCAGAATGATCTACGATCGTACGGGATGATCCATTTCGTGTTGACTTGAAAATTTGCAGTTTTGGAAGGTTTTCTTATCTCTCCTATATAAGGTCCAATTTTTACTGTCACACAATCTTTTTGCTCATTGATCTTCGTGCCTATTGAAAGAAGAGTCAATGAGAGAGTGTGAGAGTGCATTCAAAGGAGGATTCCTACCACTGGAGCATAAAGGCTTCACTTGGTGTTCAAAGGTAAGAATCTCTACTTGTAATTTGGGATTACTTCACTCTTTTCTTTCTTCCTTTTAGATTTCTTGTGAGGAGATCTGTCAAGGAGATCCGATTCTCTGCCAATACTAGGAGAGTGGGAACAGTCAAAGGATTCTCTGCCCACACTAGGAGAGTGTGAAAGGACGAAGGGTTCTCTGCCCATACTACGAGAGTGTGAAAGGATGAAGGGTTCTCTGCCCATACTAGGAGAGTGTAAAAGGATGGACGATTCTCTGCCAACACTGGGATAAGTGTAAAAGGAAGACGGTTCTTTGCCAACATTGGGGATAAGTGTAAAAGGAAGACGGTTCTCTGTCGCACCGGATAGTGGTGGAAAGAGTTTTTGTCAAGGCTTCTCCGCCTTGCCGTGAGTGCTAAAGGAGAGTCACTAGTGGTATTAGTGCAATACTCGGAGGGTGCCTCTGGGGAGTGGATGTAGGTCTGGTTTTGACCGAACCACTATAAATCTGGTTTTCTTTATTTTTTCGCTTTTTATTTTGTTTAGCATTTGCAACTTGTGGTTGAAAACTCTTTTTCTAAAAAATTCACTAACAATTAAGTTTTAATTTCCAAAGTTTAGAAAGAGGGTTAAAATTTTTTAATTACCAATTCACCCCCCCCCCCCTCTTGGTTAGCCACTAGGACATAAGCTTTGGTTTAACAACCTAATTCATAGTGAATGAATCTCAACAGCCCTCAACTTAGGTTTCGTTTGAGACGGGTTTTTTATTGCTTTCTAAAATGGAGTTTTAGTAAAAAAATTTTTATTTTTAAACAAAAATTTTATTTTAGAAAGCAATAAAAAAGCTGTCCCAAACGAAGCCTTAATATAGAAACTTTTCAACACAAATGTTATATAGAGATTCGTGTTGGGTTGGTTTAACTTTTAAATGACATTCTAGTGGGCCCCTATTTTTTTATGTTGAATACTATGTCATCAAAACAATATTTGTTAAGTCTTTAAAAAGTTTTATTGTTTAAAATTATAATTTGAACGAAAAAATTATGAGGTACGACTGCCCGTAAATCAAGTAAAATCTCTCAATTTTAACTTTCATTAAGATGATGAATCAATGAAAGAAAAAAAAAATCTTAAAGAATTTTATTTCAAACTTTCAAATTGCAAGAAGTTAATTCTAGAGGTTCCATTGGGCTCTAAAAATATCAAAGTTGGCTCTAAAATAACCAATAATAATTTTTAAAACTCCAAATTTTTTTATATAAGATTCAAAATCATTTATAGGCCACCAAACCAATTAACAAGTGACCTCACCCATCAAGTACGCAGAAAATTATTACGTGCGGCGTCCGGGTTCACCCGGAGGCGAATCTAGACGCGCCACATCACTCGGACCCCGGTGCATCCGGGCGAGTCTGGGTGACGTGGGGCATCCGGATTTGATTCCGGACAGTTCGGACGCCGGGCGTAATAATTCGCCCAAGTATGCACACTTGGGCAAGCATACAGTGCACCCTTGAGTAAAATTATTTTTTAATTATCTCTCCATCTATGCTGCAATTGAAGCCCGTACTCCTTTGGGACCATTGTATTTTTTATTTATTTTTAAATTTATTTTCCATTTATATTCTTTAAAAGGTAATTCTTTATTTTTTGCTCCAAAATTAAAAGAAAATTAGAATTTTTTTTATTTTCTTTATTTCCTTTTTAGACCTATAAATAACACTTTTTTATCTAAGGAATAGACGATTCTCCTATGCAAGCTATTATTTTTCTCAGTAAGGATTAAAAAGTCAACTAATGGGTGTGTTTAAAATTCACTATAGGCTATTCAAAGTTGTCAAATGTAAGCTTTGACTTTTTCTTGAAAATGTTGTAAGCTATTCTCTCTCTCTATTTATTTATTTTTTTTTTGAAAGATGCAAAAGCAATAAGTAAACTATTCTCATTGGATGGGTCGTAGTCGCCTTAACAAAACTTCAATGTTTCTATTGCAAAAATGTACTGACTACCCTCATTTAATGGATTTGGTATGGGGGTGGTTAAGCCCCAGATAATCCCAACAATGAGGCTTTGATCTTCTTTTGGAAAAGGTGTTCCTCATTAGACAGATCAAGTTTGAAGGGAATTAGCTCTTATTAGGGGTGCAACCTAGTAAAGCTGACTTGAAAGCCTGCTTGGACTTGACTCGGCAATAGGATCGACGAGTCGAACTCAAAAATGATTTCTAGCTCTAATATGCCTCAGACTCGACTCGTCAGCTCGACGAGCAACTAGTAGAGGCGACTAGGAAGAAAAATGAAATATCAGTTCTTGCAGGCGGGAGGATAAATGTAGGTTACGCGGGAAAAGAATAATGACAGACGAGCTCGGGAGGACAATGTATGAGCTCGATGTGACGAATCTCGACGATGACGGAGCCTCGGGATGGTGACGAACGAGCTCAGGACGATCGATCTTGATGGAAGACACGACAACAAGCTCGAGACAACTGATCTCAACGGCGGACCTCGGGACAATGGACCTCCACAGTGGAAGCGACGATGACATACCTCGGGATGACAGCGGATGCAACGACTAGCCTACTCGGGATGGAGCTCGACAGTGGTGCTCAGGACTGAGCTCAACGAGCTGCTCGACATGAGACTAGTCGATTTAGTCTGTTTGGGGGGGGGGGGGGGTGGGGTCCTCTATGAGCCGCAACCGAATGTCACAACCAAGGTTTCTTACTTTTTCTTTCCTTTCTTTATATTCCTTCATTGTGAAGGCTTCCAGCCTCCATTACTGTCCCTTTCCTTTCCAGATTGGAACCTTTCGGCAATTAATCCCTGAACACACGGTTACAGGTGTCACACCCGATGCTTATTTTAGTGGAGCATATTTTTCTTTTCTTTCCTATATACTACATAGATAGCATTCTCCGGTGGTGTTCGCTTCTGGCCTCAAGTTATCATGGTCATTGGCATTTCCTCCTTCTTCAGTCCCATCTCCGTTGGAACCGTCTTCAAAACTCAGTTAGGTCTTGGGCGGACAGGGTATTCGAGTTTTTTCTTCTTATGGGAAGGGGGGGGGGGAGGCTGAGACTCCACAATGCTGCTCCTAGAAAGATTTATTCAGCTCCCATAGTGGAGCTATTTATCTTTATCCATTTTAGGCCTACAAACCCATTCTGGGTGGGAATGGTTGCCTTTGGCTCCTTGACCGGTATGTTGGAGGGATAGAATGGAAGCTGTTGCTACTGAGCTTGGAGCTCAGTGATTATTTTTTTCCTCTATGCTCTTGTGAGATTCCCTCCAAATGAGTAAGCTTCAACATTATGTTTCTCAATTGCAGATAACCTGAATGGTAGAGTAGGGGTATTTGCATCCCCCACTAAAATTTTCCTACAAATCACAATCCTCTTACTTACTGGACTTTTGGCTGTAAAAGCCTCTCAAATATAGAAATCCTCCTATGAGGATTTTCGATAGTGGCAGTAGCTCGTAATGATGGCAGATGTGTGAGGTGTATGACAGCTTTAGTAGTGGGTCAGTGCACTGGCATATGTGCTCAGTGAGTGAATTTCCAACAGAATGGGGCCTCCTAGTGAGCCAATTAGAATCCATGCCACGGACAGAGATGACAGTAGCCCTTGAAATAGTTATGGGAAATTCAAGCCCACTAAACTGGATGGTAGCTTTGGTATTGCTAGTATTTATCATGGCATTTGCTAGTTGGATGCTAGCACTACGTCCCAATTAGATAGTATATGCAGTTTTCTTTAGATCCATTTTAACAAATGAAAGATAAGGGTTATTAATCATCATCTTATACATTACACCACACATTCAAATTTAAAACCCTATTGAATGTCATATTAATGGATTTATAGAGTGGTCATTTTAGAATATTCAAAATTTTGATTCGTTAAATGATCATTATGAGAAATTTGAAATGTTGAGCCCAAATTGGTTTAGCTTCTGCTACAACACTTACATGACTAGAAAAAGGTTGAAAGAGAAACTAAACCCTAATGGAGTCTCCAAAAATCCGTGGGCTTCAAAAATTCACGCCACGACCTCCCTATTGCTTTTTAGGGGAGTTTTAATGAATTAAGATTTGGGGTAAATATTGAAAAGGCAAATTAAGATTATTTATAAGACACTGCATAGAGATTTCATCCTCATTTTATGAGGACTTTATGATCTGAATTTTAGTTTCCTATAAGCGCAAGCCCATATAGTTAATTACCCCTCCCAATAATGATAGAGAACTTTTAATTAAGGCTAGTCGCCAATCAAATACATAGAACTACATGTTATCTGGCATATAGTAGAAGTATGAGCTTCAGTATTGAAAGTTTGGTTGGAAATTATAATATTTAAAACTAGAAATTACTCCATCTTACACTTAAAATGGATGGTGGAGGAATTGACGATGGACCCGAATAAGATCCCATGGTTCCAGCCCAATTCATCATGGTCCTTGGTCTACTTAGTTAGGGGAGGTAATGTACCCAACCTGATAGGAGGATCCTTGTTGGCAACCATGGGTTACATCATCCAAAGGTATCTCATAGATGTGGGCTACATGTTTGACTAAGGGGATAAATTTAAATCCACATTAAATATGAGAGGGCTATGTGTCCTATCATTTATATCTTATTGATTCATGATTCATATCTAAAGAATTTGATGCCATTGGGGAGCATACGGGCTCTCTCCATGACCTTAGTATAGTGGTGTTATTTGACAACAAACCACCTGGTTTAGAGGGCCCACATAATAGCCATTTATCTATGGTGCCATTTGGCAGTAAAACTATCGGTTAAAAGATACATTCCACATCCTTACTAGCAGTAGATGGTTTGAGAATAAATTTTAATGATATTCTCATCCTCACATAGACTCTTTGTGAACTAAAATACTTTTCAATTTGTCTATCTCGGCAAACTATTGTGAAGTGTGGATGAATTTTGCTTTAAATGATTTAATAGTTTATTTCATTTTTATATATTTTCAATTTTTAAATTTTTGGATCTCATGAATATTTAGGTGAAACTTTGGATATTTGAAATTGACCCCTCTGATTATGATTTTCATTTAACATGGCCATCATCGGGGTGAACCAGCATTTGAGAATTTTATTGACTAAACCTTATCGACTCTGTCAACTTGATTACACGGGATTGGGTTCATTGCCTTTATGTTTTTATTGATGATTTTTTTTATCATAGACCCTTAAGGCATTATATGAATGTATAAAATAGACATTACAGTTGACACCTTGACCATACATTTATTTGATAATTTGTGCCGTGTCAACTCCTATCTATACAAAAAAAGGACCGGGCATGAATTTCAGTTCATTAATTGACCCGAGAAACATTCCTAGATGTTACGTGTATATATATAACATGATTAATGGGGTCCATGTTGGTTTAGACCTTTATATGTATACAGGTTAATACATGTGCATATGCAGTTATGTGTTTCTGTATAAATATTGTAATGCATATGTGGGGGCATTTTTATAATTATTTATGTTGCTTAGTTGCGCGAGCGACCATTATTTGAATGTAATGTTCTACTTAGAAGCTCATACATGCATTAATTTTATCCTCTTGTATGCATATTGTGGATCTGGTGGAAAGGAAGCTTACTAACTCAATTGTCTGTTTTATGTAGGTAGACTATCGTGTCCTACTTGTTACTTTCTACAAATGGATTATAGTGCACTAATAAATCTCTTGCTTTGGATCATAGGAGCTTGCATTTTTTGAAGGTCTTCTATATTTGCTCAAGAATAACATGTGAGCATGATATGTTCCTTATAATAATTCATAGGTATTTGCATTTGCTATAGTCATTTAATATTTTATTCATAGATGATATTTTGTTTGTATAGCAGGTCGTCTACAACATCTTGGATGAACCTATATTTGATTTATTCACTTTGTATTTTTCTTGTGGATGATAGATTGGGTGTACAATAGGACTTCTACAGCAGATTGTAGAAGTTTATGCTTATTATACACATGTTATTCTTGCTTGTCGATGAAATATTGCATGCATCAGAAGTTTATGCCTTCATTTCTTTAACTCTCAAGTCAGCTCTAGTATGGATAATGAATCTTCTATACTTGCTTATGAATGCTTGTTTGTAGACCAGTGTGCTTATTTGTATATTGATGTTGACTACGTGGATGCTGCAATATTCTTGGTACAAGAGCTCGCATATGCCTCACATTCATTGCACTTATGCTGCCTCTAAGTATGGAAAATATGTTGTATGTGTATCTGTACTTTGATATTGATTACAGGGTGTTGTAGTAGTCTCCTTAGATATGTTCATAAGATTGCCACCATATCCATGGCACATTTTGCATTATCACTTCTTGATACGCTAGAAGGATTGATGTGTTTTCCTAAAGTTAAGTCATTGTTGATTAAAATTTGGAGTCATTGGTTATATGTAGATTGCATCATTCATCATTATTCATAGATGTTGCATTGTATTCATCGCCCACTAGTTTCTTTTTTTTTTAATCTTTCTTTTGCAGAAGGTTAATGTGTTTTCTTAAGTGTTGGTGTTGACTATTGACTGAGTTATACTCATCAACAATTTCCTTATGCATATTAGCTATCAACTTTAGAACTTGTAAGAAATTCTAGTCTTTTATTTTCTTGACATTGCATGGTTGTGAGCGGTAGATATGTTGTAGGTTAATTGGCCCTTATTTTTGCATACAATCATTTACAAGTTTTTCCATGTTTGTTGCATATCAATCCTACATTGTAGAAGACTGAGGTATTTACTTGTATATTGATATTCACTTGTCTCACAATTCTTTTTGACTATTGTTTAGGGATGACTTAAGCTCCATGTTGCAAGTCGATTATCCACCACTAACCTTATATACGTTCATTTGCATGTTACTTATGTTTGAAGACTTTCAGCCATGAGTTCTTTGCTTGCATTAAATGTTGGTGTTCATTTGAAAGTTTTAAATCATAAATTAAGATTTTTACATTTTAATATTATATTATATTTATTGCACTAAAGTCTGGTTCCCTATTGTCCGTATTAAGTTTAAGTCTAGCTTAGTCTGCAAGTTCAAATTCCTTATAGTTGTCCCAGGTTATATTCTCGAGACATTATTCTTTCAAATTCAGATCAAGTTCAAATCAAAGTCTTCTGTATTTGTTTTAGTCCCTTATAGTCAAATTGCAAGTCTTTGTTTTTGTTCAAATTGTCCTAGTCAAATTAGAGTTCCTTGCACTTAGCTCATTTAATTTGAGTTTAAGTTTGAATTTTGATCATTTCATTTCAAATAAGATTCCTACTATCCATGTGAGTTCAAGTTCTCTTACATTCTTCTCAAATTAAGTCATCTGTATTTGCTCTTAATTTCGGCATCCTCCTAGTGTCTCTCTTGTTTAGAAGAAACTATGGGAAACTGAACTATCTCACCACTCTAATAAAAGCATGTATGGTAGCTGTCCGTAGACAATACGGCCATAGTCTTCATTCCCACCGCACTAATAAAGGCGTGTATGGGATTTTTGATGGTACCTATTTTACAAGATAGTTGGACTTCCCCTACTCGAGGATACTTATAAGTACCACCTTATCGTAGGCGTCGTACCGGGTACCCATCCCACCATGCTAATAAAAGAGGATTTAGGGTTTAGGAAAGGAGATTTTTGATATGTTGTAAATGCCAAAATGGGGCTTTTGATGATTACCCGCTTTGTCGTTGGCGCCGCACCAGAGTCCCATCACACCACACAAATAAAAACGTGTATGGGAAATTTTTCAATTTGCCACAAATGAATAATAATTGATTATACTTAATTATAATTAAGAGTAATTAATCATAATTAATTATACTTAATAATAAATATTTATAAGTAATTAAACATAATTATAATTAAATAGGATTTGAGAAAAATTAAGGCTAATGGTTATCAGGACACAGGATTTGTGTAGTTTTGAACTAGATTTGGGTAGGGTTTTAGAGGATTTAAGCCAAATCCTCAGCTTCCCTCTTTTAGTTTTGTTGCTTCATGGGATTTAGGTGAAGAAACGTACAGTAGGAGAAATTTACCTTCATAGTGAGCATCTCCTGCCCTTGCTTTCGATCAAAATGTTGTAACATCCGATCTGGTAGGAAGGGAACGTCGTCCAGAGTTCGAAGTAGAACAACCACGAATAAGACGAAGAAGCGTGTGAAAGGGAGGTGGTTATCTTCACAAAAAACGAGCTCCCATCATTGCTTTCAATCCGACAAGTAGGAATGTCTTCAAAGGGGACGTCAAGTAAGTGCAGAGGGAGAAAGAGGCGTTGGTAGATTGGTCGGTTTGAGGCTTCTTTCAGCTATAAAGAGAGGAGTTCGGTCGCCTAGGGGTTGGCTAGGGCTAGTCGGCCTACTGCTTATATGCAGGTAGAGGCAACGGGCTAGATGGTGGTCGACTGTGTGGATTTTGAAATAGAAATCGTGGATTTTGACTGTGTGGGAGAGAAGAAGAAGTGTTTTGATCTTTGGGTTCGTTTTAACGATGCGAAGGGAGGAGGATCACACGAGATGACAGTTCGACAATGTTTGCATGATATTTGGCAGGATTTCAGTATGGGCTCCCACTGGTAATGATTTAGGCCAAATTTATATTACATTTTTTTTTTCCTTTTTGGTTGTAGCTTAGGGGTCAACACATTGCGAGGAGTAGAATGAGGGAGTAGCATCTCCACGATTACGGGAAGTAGGAGGGTTTAGACTTTTCAAGAGAAAGAGCTTTGTGAAGATCGTTCTCCATCTGAGATCGGAGTGGTCTTATCTACTCTGCTGAGAGGAGCGTTTATTAGTGGAATTCTTAATGAGGATTTTCGGTGAGTGAACGTATGTCCAGTTTGACTAAACCAAACCACTATAAAATCGTGATTTATTTTTTTACTTTCTTCATTTACTTCATGCAATCTTTATTTTCTAAAATCTATGATTTTATCATATGTTGATTTCAATTGTTGATAAGTTTTGGTTATTTTGAAGATCATTTGTTTTGAATTAATTATTAGTAATTCTTTTGGTCCAAAACTTTTAAACCAAAAAATATTATTTTTTCGCATGGTTTGCTTTTATAGCATCGTTATTGATATCCAAAGTTAATTTCCATTGCTTATTAATTTGGTCCATTGCATTTCTACGCCATTTGGCACTTCATTTTCTATTTTTTAAGTAATTCAATTTTTTTTTTCACAAAATAATTCAAATCTAAAAAATTTCTCATAATTTTGCCCAAAAAAAAATTAAATTAAAATTTTAAAAAAAATTACAACTCTATTCATTCTTCCAAATATAAATGTTGCGTGCTAGAATATACGCGGCGGTAGAGTTTGTAAATTTGCATCCAAGCGTTGCACGAGTATCCCGCACACAAACAGAAAAGAGAAATGAACACCAAGGTTTTTACGTGGAAAACCGAAAGAGGGAAAAAAATCATGGGGCCTCGCCCAGTTGTAAAATTCCACTAGTGATTTTGTAGATTACAGATGACTGATTCGTCCCACAAGTTGGGATAATCAGAATAAAATTTGTTTCTCCTAGGAAGTTTACAAAGTTCTGCGAATTTCTTGGCGTTTTCCGAAAATCCGGCAGAGTTCCGGCGTCTTCAAGTGGCAGGAACAGCTCCGGAGGTGGTCGAGGAGGTGAGGAATCTCATTTTCCCCTTTCTCATCTCCTTCTTCTCTCTCTTCACTTGAGTCCCCTTGGTGTAGAATGAGGGCTCTATTTATAGTTTTTCTGGAGTGGCATAGCCCGTAAATAGGCAAAGGCCTTAATGATGTCCGAATTCGAAGATCTTGGGCTTGTTGGATTTGTCTCGTTGATCCGTTCGATTCGAGTATAAGCTCGTCAAAATCGGAGACCGTTTGGTAACTCAAATTGCGGTTTGAACCTTCCAACAACGCTTTGAACCCTTGATTCGAACTCATTTGGGCTCGGATTGGGTTGATCTCGGTGTCGTTGGATTCGTATTTCTGAGACGCTCAGTTTAACTATAAGTTCATTGAAATCGGAGTTCGGGTGCTTCCAAAGTTAATTTTTGAAGTTTCCAACTAGCTTTTGCCTCGAGATTCGTGTCCGATCAAGATAATTTTGCGATGTCGTATCAGTTGCCCCCCTATTCTCGGACATTGTAGCTTCAGAAGTCTGAAAATATGCGTCACATGTTTTTGAGAATTTTTCCGAGCGAGTCAAAATTATTCTTGTGTGTAGGAGCTCCGAAAGGCTTTGAAAGTGTCAAAATCGAGTCCGGAACGTCGAAAAACGTGTCCGGGGACCCCAAAAATGTCCAAGTTGCTAGCTGCTGGCAGTGTGCGGCCAGCCGCAATCCGCGCGCGGTGTCCGCGGATTGCAATGCTGGTCGCATCTTTTCGCGTGGTCGATTCGCTGCACTAACTTAGGTGGGTCCCACGAGCCGAAAATAAAAGTTTTTTTGCTATTTTTTGGTCAGAAACATTCCCAAAAAATCCCCAAAAATTCTAAAAATTTCAGAAAAAATTTAAAAAATAGGAAAATCCAAAAATTGTGATAACTCCCTCCTATTCTCTTCAAAACCTATAAATAGGCCCCCTAGGCCTTTAGGAAACTTGCAACTTCTCTTTGTTTCTACCTCTGGCTCTCTGGCGGCTGAGGCTTCCGCTATTTTTTAGAGAGAAATTTCCCTTACTCGAATTAGCACGTCTCCTCGCATGCAGAAGCCTACAGGATTTCTTCCTCTCCCTCCAACCTACTGACGAGTGAGGCTTCCGTTATTTGTGAGTTAGAATTTTTTCCTGCTCGAATTAGTGCCCCTCCTCGCGTGCAGAAGCCTACGGGATTTCTTCCTCTCCCTCCGGCCTACTTATGGTTGAGGCTCCGTTATTTGCAAGTTGGAATTTTTCCTGCTCGAATTGGCGCCCCTCCTCGCGTGCAGAAGCCTACGGGATTTCTTCCTCTCCCTCCGGCCTACTGACGGTTGAAGCTTCCGTTATTTGCGAGTTGGAATTTTTTCTTGCTCGAATTAGCGCCCCTCCTCGCGTGCAGAAGCCTACGGGGTTTCTTTGCTATTTGAGAAAAAGTTTACTGGTGATGGACGATCGAGTTGACGCCCATTTGCAGTCAACGATCGAGCGTGGAGCCAAAGGAGAGAGTTCGAGGGTGCATTGCGAGTAGCAGTCGAGCGAGAAGCCGATGATGAGTAGTAGTCTACTAACGAGCAGAAGTCCAACGACAAGGAGAAGTACGACGTCAAGTAGAAGTTCAATGTCGGGTAGAAGACCGATGAAAGTTCGTCGACGAGCAGAACTCCGAGGACGAGTAGGAGTCCGACGTCCGGTAGAAGTTCAACGTCGGAAAGAAGACCGATAAAAGTTTATCGACGAGCATAAGTCCGACGACTAGTAGGAGTCCGCTGACGAGCAGAAGTCAAATGATAGAGCGAAGTCCGACGTTGAGTACAAGTTCAACGTCGGGTAAAGTCTGACGTCGGGTAGAAGTTTAACGTCGGGTAGAAGACCAACAAAAGTTCGTTGACGAACAGAAGTCCGACGACGAGTAGGAGTCCGCTGACGAGCAAAAGTCAGACAGGGAGAAGTCCGATGTCGGGTAGAAGTCCTATCCTATGTTGTATGTCAGAACATTTATTCAATGACATTAACATGTGTGGAAGAGGTCGAGAGAATCCACCAAGGATGTAAGACCTATCCAAGGTTGTATGTCGGAGGCTTGCTCGACGACGTTAGCATGTGTGGATGAGGTCAGGAGAATCCACCAAGGATGTAAGACCTTTCCGAGGTTGTATGTCGGAGCCCTGCCGAGGTTGTATGTCGGAGCCCTGCTTGACGACGTTAACCTGTGTGGAAGAGGTCGAGAGAATCCACCAAGGATGTAAGACCTTTCCGAGGTTGTATGTCGGAGCCCTGCTCGACGACGTTAACCTGTGTGGAAGAGGTCAGGAGAATCCACCAAGGATGTAAGACCTTTCCGAGGTTGTATGTCGGAGCCTTTGCTCGACGACGTTAACGGAAGAGATCAGGAGAATCCACCAAGGATTGTTCATCTGGTAACTGAGCTACAATAACGTTTATGTATTTGTTCGAGTCAAAGATATTAAAGTTCACAATTTTTGCGAATTTATCAATACAATTTTACTCGAAGAAGATAAGGAAATAAAGTCTTACTGCATTAAACAAAAGCATAGCTTCCTAAGACAGCTTAACGAGGGAGAAGCTACAAACACCACAAATAATGTTCAAAATTAAAGACAGACAGTACTGAAGTCACACAATACTAAAGACATACGATACTTAAAACAAGTAGCACTACTTTGCTCTATGTAATTAAAACTTGGCAAGGTGTTGATAGGCCCCAAGCAATGGTTCCAATTTCCACTATTTGGCGGTTGTTTACCGACTGCCTTTGTTGTTGATTCTGCCCCCCAAGTCGAACAAACTTCATCTCAGGCTGGTGTATTCTTGATGAATTGTCAGAGATATCCTTGTCGGATCAGTCTCTCAACTTCTTCCTTGAGCTACCAACATGCTTCAGTAGTGTGCCCATGGCTACGGTGGAAGTGGCAATATTGCTCCTGGTTTCCAACATTGGGCTTCAAAGGGTGTGGCTATTTCACGTTCTCTTGATCTCGAATGGCCATTAATACATTTGCTTGGGATGTATTAATTGGAGTGTACTCCTTTTCTTGGCGAGGTTCTCATTGTGGTGATGGAGACCTATGAGGTAGATTATTCTTCCCATGCTTTTTCTGCTGTGAGAAAGAATTATCCAACCCAGGTGTACCTTTGCGCTTCCCGTTGATTTGATCAAACTGTTTCCTGTAAGCTTTTATAGCTTCATCCGTAGAGATTTGTGCCTCCACGCGATGGATCCAGTCAGCGTATGAATGGACGGTGCCTCGCATAAGGGCCGAATAGAAGGGGTCAGGACAAAAACCTCCAAGAAAGACCCCTCTGAGTAATAAAGGGTCTACTCCTGGAATCTGTCGTGCTTCAGTGAAAAATCGTTGAAAATACTCCTTCAACGATTCTCCCTCATTTTGGCAAATCCCGGAGATCTGGGAAGAATCCTTAGCAATTCTTCGATTGGCCACAAATTGTTCGACAAATACTTTGGCCAATTTGACAAAAGGGGAGATCGTTCCAGGTGGAAGCGAGTAGAACCACGTTCTGGCCTGTCCTTTAAGGGTGGCGGGAAAGACCTGGCAGAGAAACGCGTCTGATGCTCGTTGAATATGCATGATGGTTATATAATAGTCAACATGCTCATACGGGTCGGTCGTCCCATCGTAGGACTCAATGTTTGGCACTTTGAATCCGACCGGAATGGGGTGCTGAAGAATGGCTTCAGTTAGAGGTGATGACTCCTCGAAGTTCTTCTGTCGGAGAGCATGCCTCACATCTCCTCGGCGGAACTCTTCACGTACCAATTTTCGCAGTTCGCGATGCAGGACATTTTTAGGGAGTTCCGCAATGTGTGATTAGGGAGAGCCTTCGGGGAGATCCGAAAAAATGCGAGGATATGTTGAGCTCGCTGTATCGGTAAGTTCATCTTCCTGTCGTGATTGAGGATGTCTCCTAGGTGGAGGAAGACGAATCTCTTCTTGAAGATGCTCGAATTGAACATCTTCAACCCTTGGTGGACCCTGAGGGAGAAGGACCTCCTCCAATGTCGGTTGTCGATCATCTCGTAGGAGTTGGAGGATCTCGTTTTGAGATTCTTCCATCTTTCGGATTCTTTCTTCTAAAGAAGGTCCCAAAGTCCCTTCTCCGGTAGCATTCTGTCCCCCAGGGTAAAAAGAGGCAGATGTTGGGCGTCTGTGATTCGCAGACTGATTTTTTGATTGGTGGGAGTTTGAGCGAGAAGCTCCAACGATGCGACTGCTACGTCTCTTAACCATCGTAGTGACACTTGAAATTTGTGGGATAGAAGGTTCGCACAGACGGCGCCAAACTGTTGCGTGCTAGAATATACGCTGCGGTAGAGTTTGTAAATTTACGTCCTAGCGTTGCACGAGTATCCCGCACATGAACAGAAAAGAGAAATGAACACCAGGGTTTTTACGTGGAAAACTCAAAGAGGGAAAAAACCACGGGGCCTCGCCCAGTTGTAAAATTCCACTAGTGATTTTGTAAATTACATATGGCTGATTCGTCCCACAAGTTGGGATAATCAGAATAGAATTTGTTTCTCCCAGGAAGTTTACAAAGTTCTACGAATTTCTTGGTGTTTCCCAAAAATTCGGCAGAGTTTTGGCGTCTTCAGGCGACAAGAAGAGCTCCGGCGGTGGTCGAGGAGGTGAGGAATATCCTTTTCCCCTTTTCCTCTCCTTCTTCTTTCTCTTCACTTGAGTCCCCTTGGTGTAGAATGAGGGCTCTATTTATAGTTTTTCTGGAGTGGCATAGCCCGTAAATAGGCGTGAGATCAAGGGCGAATTGGGAGTGGCTTGAATGGACGGCCGATATCGAATCCTTTGATCATGCACCGTTCGTTGGTTATTTGAAGTCCTTAATAATATCGGAATTCGATGATCTTCAGCTTGTTGGATTCGACTCGTCGAGCCGTTCGACTCGAGTATAAGCTCGTCAAAATTGGAGACCGTTTGGTAACTCAAATTGCGGTTTGAACCTTCCAACAGCGCTTTGAACCCTTGATTCAGACTCATTTGGGCTCGCATTGGGTTGATCTCAGTGTCGTTGGGTTCGTATTTCTGAGACGCTCAGTTTAACTATAAGTTCGTTGATCCAAAATTAATTTTTGAAGTTTCCAACTAGCTTTTGCCTTGAGATTCGTGCCCGATCAAGATAATTTTGCGATGTCGTATCAATAAATAACCCCATGAGTGAGAGAAAAACTTACACCAAGACTTTTACTACCTACGCCAGATCTCCGACCATTTTCCAAAAAAACCCTTGTTTTTCTCTATTTTGACAAATCATATTAGATATCTAAGATTCTCAATTCCTACATGGAGTTCTAATTTTCCCATAAAAAGTGGTTGATCGCCTTTGTTTGGACAAATTGGATCTAACAAAAGAGAATTTTTTGCCCCATTTTTTCTCTTTCGTTAGAGTCAATTGTCCTCAATTTTCTGTGTAATTCAGTCAACAATATGGAGATGATGAAGAGAATCCCCCACAAAATACGAATGATTTATTTAATACATAGATCTATCTATTTTCGAGGAACTTTTAGTTCTGTTTACAATTTTTCCACATTCTTTTCATTTGATTTATTTGCAGAATGACTATGTATTGTTGACCTTGGTTTTGCCCAGACTCTTGGTCAAAGGGTTGACTTGGTCAAATTGACAAAGTCAGGCCCCAAGACCCTCTCCAATAGGTTGAATGAGTTGAACTGAGTCTGTTGAGCCCGGACCCAGGTCCTGGGTCAACCTGGTTCACAAGGTCAATCAGGGTTGACCCAAATAGACCTAAACCCTTCCATTCAATTTCAAATCCAATTCAGAGCTCCTCGAGCTCATTTCTCCCCTCCACTGGACTCAGTGGGTCAGACCAAGTCCATTGGAGCTAGACTTGGGCCCTAGGTCAACCTAGTTGACCAAGTCAACCAGGGTTGACCAGTTTGAACCCTTTAAACTTAAAATCAATTCTAAACCAGTTTTATGGCTCCATGGCTTGATCCTCACTCTCCCTTGACCCCCTTGACTGGTTTGACCTAGTCAAACTCTAACTTGGTCAAATCAGGCCCTTAATAGGTCAAATCAACCAATTTAAGAGGAATTTAGAGCCCCTTCAATGGTATTTAATGCCTTAATTGATTTCTAATGGATTTGAAATCAAAACCACGGCTAGGGGCGGGATTTTTCCTCCTATAAGACTCCTAATTCAATGCCCACCGTCCATCTTGAGGTTAAGCCTTTAAATAATACAAATTAGGTCTTATTTTGGAGTTTTGGCTCTCGCTTGAAACCTAGCGGCTCTTAACCCGAAATATTTCACGTGAGAGCTCCCTTAGGTTCCCCTGACCTTCCCCAAGCCAGACTCGAGCGTTTGGAGTCGCAGGTGGCGAGCTTTTCTGATGAACCGAAGGCTAAAACGTTTCAAGGCTTCTTCTGATCGATCAATCGTGTTTCGAAACAAGGTTTCTTCAACAACTAGGAGCGTGGACAGTCTAAAAGTGCAACAGGCTAGAGATCCCTCGATTCTATCGAGTATTTTCGGTATAATCCAAAACCCTAGCTAGAACACATAAAGTTAATTAGCGTTTGATTAAGGGCGTTTCAGACCGCATTTTTTATCCCCCATAGATGCTCTTCATATGTGTAATGTATTTTTAAACTTTCATTACATTTGATCAAGTAAATCGCCCGAACGTGACGAAATATCGTTTCAGTCCTTGATTCGCCCTAAGTCCAGGCATACGGGATCTGGACCGTTGATTTCTTGATCAATGGTCGTGATCCAGTTGATCCGTGGCCTCGAGCGACCGCGGTATCGGATCCTGGGGTTTTGCCGTTAGTCCGGTTAGATTTGAACACTAATCCGGTATGGCGCGTGATCCAATGGTCGAGAGCCATGCCGATGTGGATGAGTGGCTCGGCTCTGAATCCCGCGCCTCGCCAATCATTTCCAATGATTGTGCGGCGGCGCAATCATTGGAAATGATTGCGCCAAAACCGCGGAGCCAATGCCGCCGGGCCACGTGGCATCCCGAGCCGCCGCCGATATATATTATTTAAAATAATGATTTTTAATTGTATTTTAAAGCTATTTTTACTTAAAAACTCACCAAAATTCCATCTTTGCCCATTTTCGACGTGCAATACCTCGAATCATTTGTATTCGCAGCCCGTTAATTTAAAATTATTTTTAATAAAAAATAGTATGTATATTTTTAATTATTAATAAAATAGTAAAATTACTATTTTTATTATTATTTAAATTAGTTTTTTTATATATAATTACTATTATGTTATTATTTAAATTATAATTATTTAGCTTAATTACTTTTATTTTAAATTATTAATTTACTATTTGAATTTTATTTTATTATTATTATTATTAT
>NW_021320159.1:106148-122991 GCF_001605985.2 Dendrobium catenatum
ATATATATATATATATATATATATATATATATATATTCTTCCATGCAGGTGGCCATGCTCAAGCAATTAAATGGGGGGCACCATTATAATTTCTAATATTATCTTATGCAGATGCTTGCTCAGCCCCCTAAATAAATGAGGGTTAAATAAAAAAATAATTATAATTGCTACAAGTGCTACAGGTGCTACAGGTGGATTGCTTAGCTCTCACAATTAAGAGCATGGCTTGGCACAACATAAATGGGTTGAGTTTTATTTTCATATATATAAACTGCTTGGGATGATTTTCATTAGGATAACCTTGCAGTGACCTTAGATTTTTATTCTTCTGCTTTATATTTGATGTAACATTTGTAATAATAATAAAGAGTTATGAAAATGATCTTTGAGTGTGAATATTCTTATTCAACTCAAATTCTAAAAGAAGAAGGCATCCTCATAGGGGAGAGACTTCTTCCATTTGCGAGATCGAGTGGGATGGCTTTAGATATCCAAAGAGAAAAGGCAATGCCCCCTACCAAGGGGGGGAATTATCTCTTCATTTGGATATTCAAGCCACGACGGATCCAATGAGTCCAAGGAGGAGAGATCCAAGAAGTCCAAGGAGGGAGATCCAAGGAGTCCAAGGAGAAGTGATCCAATGAAGACTGAAGACCCGAATACCAATATCCCACTAAAAGTCATTTGCGTCTGTCATAGGCTTAGAAATCCAGGATGTTGGCAGTGGTGCCCGGCCACTTTACGTTTTGCATATCTGGGTTGTAATAAGGGCAGTTTGTCTATGGATATTTTTTTTTGATTTGTTGGATTTATATTGATGTGTTTATTTTCATTGCATAGTAAAAATTGCTTGCTTTTTGTAGGTTTCTTTCTTGCATGTCATTTTTTTTGCCTAGATTGCATTAGGCTCTTTTAAGGATTATAATTTTTTTTACTTATAACCAATCTTCTAAAATTTTAAGTCTTAAATAACATAGAAATCTAACGTATCTAGGAAACTGCTGGAATCATCTGGGATCGCATGCATATTATTGCATTGTTCCTTCCTTGCTATGAGATATCTCCCTACGTGCGAGTAGAGTCTGGATAATCTGTCCTATGAAGTGTCGGACTAAGGGAGACCCTGCCTTTTCAAAAAATTATTTTCTATAAGCCTATTTTTAAAATTCTATAGCATTCATGAGCTGACTTTTCAACTAACATGCATTACATTAGTAACCAATTAATTAAAATTTAATTGCATTAGTTAGGGGCATTCACCTCACATAAGTTTAGGACAAATTAGGAAACTCTCTAGACGTCGGTCCTATCTCCAAATAACTATACCACCCATCCATCTTTCATAACTGACTTGATAGCATGGTTTTGAATCGATTAAGTGGTTAGCTGGCTCCCCAATCTAGGCCGGGATAAGTTCAGATCTTTGCATTGCATTAGCTAGGACATAGGTCTTAGTTTTTCTCTTAGAATGCCTTAAATAGTAGATAGGTCCCTTCTTTTTACGGACTATAAATCCTACTTATCTGCATCACAGGATGACGTCACCTCTACTTTTCTCTCATGCATGTGATTGAGTGCTTCATTTTCTTTTCTAGTTTCTTTATAGTGCCATAAAGTCTCTTAATACTGGTATGAACCACGTATGTTGATTCATCCCTTCAGACCTTTCTTCCTTTTGGATAGGACTTCCTAGTCTACACCCCTGTGCTAATCCTACCTTTTTGAAGGATAATGTATGATCTTTAATTAAGAGTTTTCTCAGGCTCCGACCTTGGATGTAATTAACCATAGGGGCTTGCGCCCATGGGAAACTCGATCCCATATCTACTAAACCTCATTCGAACTGTTGTATCGGATGGGGGAAACTCGAAACTAGGTCGTATATATTACTACCCATCGGGTGTGTTGGCAACAACCTCTATCCTCAATGATTAGTTGTATATATTATCCAATCTGCCCTTCCATCGACCTATTCATGTTGAGTGTAGAGGCCAATGATCACTTTGTCCTACGAGACAGTGCGGTCGTATCCTCTACGTTCGTACTCCCATAATCGGTGCTCTTTTAGAGGTCCACAAGTTTCTGGCGATCACGGTGGGACCAGTTTCTCTCTCCATCTTTAAATTATATATTATCTTTTCTTATGTGCACTCAGGGATTGATACTCCTTAGATTTGGTACGTCCCACTCTTAGTTAGGGTCTTTCCTTAGTTAGGGTTCCTTCCCCTTAGCTAGGGTTTCCTCCCTACTCTACTTCTTTCCAGCCTTATAGACTATTCTATTATTTATCAATTCCTATCTACCTTTATCAAATTTCTATCATACCCTTCACCCTTTCTTTTTTTTTTTTACTTCTGATTTATGACCTTTTTAATTTCTTTTCTTGGCAGCAATGCCATGGCTTCCTTCATTCTATCTATTACTTTCAGTTTTGGTTCGGACGTGCGGACAGCCTGGGCACCTGCTTTTCCCGTTCCTATACTTGTGCAGCATGTGCACCCTATAGCTAGGCGGCGAGTGCCTAGGCTACTCCCCATTCCACCAGTTCGTTCTGCGGTAGGCGTCCAATGCCTACCGCTCCTGCTGCGCAGGTTGTCTCGGCCCCTCAGCGCCAGCAGCCTGCTGCAGTTGTTCCACCCATTTATCCAACAGCCATGTGACCTGCGCTTGTCGTTCCTGTTACACAGTTTGCTCCGACGCCTCAGCGCCGCCAGCCTGTTGCTGTTGTTACTTCCGCTGTTCCGACGGAAGTACATCGAGTTCGGGATTCCCCTCCCACTTCTACTGGGAAGAGGGGTGCCCAGACTGAGGTGCCTTCGCCCTCTTCTAGTCGGGATTCTGTTTTTGCTTGGCTTTCTCACTCTGAAGCCGCCGGGCAGACCTTAGCACTTCCAGTTGTCCCTATTCCCCCTGCCACCCAGGCAGTGGGTTCAGATGTCCCTTCCACCTTCTCCTCTGGCCTTGGGAGAATGGCACGGAGGAATATGAATATGATGTTGCGTTTAGCTGCGTCAGAGGCAGAGAGGCAGCGGATGGCCGAGGCGGTAGCTCACCAGGAGCTTGTTCAGAGGACGGTGGATCCCAGACAGCAGAGACCACGACCAGTGGTAGTGGTGCTTTCTCCAGAGGTTATTGTAGCTCCTGAGATAGAGGCAGTCAAGGGAGGATGCTTCTCCCAGCTGACACACAGTGGGGACGAGGAGGATGTTTCCAGTATTACGGTGGCCCCTCCTGTTGCCACTACCTTACCCCAGGTTAGGGTCCCCAGGGACGCTGGTGTTCAAGCCCTCACTCAGAGGATTCGACACTTCGTCCACCTAGATCGTCTTATGGGGCCTGTCAGTCAGGATAAGATACTCCGATAGATTTCTCAAGTGACTTTCCAATTACAGAGGCAGACAGTGAGGAGACTTTATAGTTGACAGAGGGGGCAGACAACCCAGCAGTCAGCACAGACAGTTCCAATTGCTAGGCCGCCAGCAGTTGCTCTTGTGATAGGATGACGCCCACATCGTCAAGGATGGATATAGCAGTAGGAGCCTGCCTGGCCTCAAATTAGTTCAGTAGTGGTAGCCCCAGAACAGCCAGTTGTTAGTACGGAGCCCCGTCATAGGAGATGGGTTTGGAGGCGTCGACAGGTAGACACCCCTGTCGACGCAATTTCGGTAGTTAAGACAGAATAGTTGCTAGAGGCAGAACAGCCAGATGAGGTAGCTGATCAGATGAAGGTTGTGGCTCCTTCCGGTTCTGATGTGATCCCGATGGTTTGTGATGATGGTTCAGTGCCTACCCCGGACAGATCGCCAGTATGGATTGAGACAGAGTTAGCCCCTATCTCTCATAGGATCACCTCTCCTATGAGTCCTACATAGAGGTGATGCGGCGATCCTTTTTGAATGATGATGATACACTAGTGGATTTCGATGAGGATGTGCCAGTACATCGGGTTTGTATTGTTATCGCAGAGGTCACTTGGATAAGAGAGAGCCCGAGGACCAGGATGAGCAGGGAGAGCCCGAGGTGGGTGGATCTCCCAGATCAGTTGATACGGATGCTACAGTCCTGAGCTTTCAAGGACAGATGGCTAAGATGGCCAGAGCTATGGTGACCATGACAGTACAGTTAATAGCCTTGGGGGCGATGCCCTAGGTGGCATGTGTAGCCACTGCCAGTACTTCTAGAGATCAGCCAGTTGTGCCTCTAGTTATACTAGACCCCCTGAGAGTGGACAGGGCCCAGAGAGCAGTGCCTACAGCACCTTCAGTCGTTCAGAGTTAGCTAGCTCAGTTGTCAGCGGATCAGCTTCAGGATCTGATTGCCCAGAAGGTAGAGCAGGCAATTTCCTCCAGGAAGACTGGAGAGTCAATTAGCATAGGGCGTCCTTACCCAGTAGAGTACGAGAAGGAGCCCTACCCCCCTAGTTTCATCCATCTTAGGTTCAAAGTGTTTGACGGGTTTGGGAACCCGAGGCAGCATGTGGCTCAGTACCGGGCTATATGTTGCAACATAGGAGTGAGTGATCTGTTGATGTTGAGTTTGTTCGTTAGCAGCTTGGTGGGAGTGGCATTTGCCTAGTACACCGACCTCCCCAACGACTCAATTTGGACTTTTATTAAGCTCGATCAACTTTTTATATAGAGGTTTGGTAGCATAGAGCACCAGGTTACAGTTAGGGAGTTAGTAGTCACCAGACAGTAGCCTAGAGAGTCACTCATAGATTATATAGTCAGATGGAGAAACCTTAGTTTGTAGTGTGAGCCACAACTATAGGAGCAGCATGCAGTTGAGATTATTTTGAAGAACTTAGATGATCCCATTGCTCCATACATGAAGGGTTTCACCATTTGAACTTTTCAGAAGCTATTGACCAAGGTTACTAGCCTACAGGACAGCATATCCGATGCAGTCCCTCCTTAGGCTGAGAGTCAGGCTTCATGTAGACCTCAGCGGCAGGGGTTTTTAGGGGCACCTTCACCTAGGAGAGGGGAGGTACACAGTACCCAGGGACCACCAGATAAGGGTAAGAGGCCCTTAGTCAGTTCAGTACCTGCACAGCAGTCACGCTTAGCTAGTCAGTCACACTCAGCTAGTTAGCCAGCAGTACAGCCTAGGACCTCCCGTAGGACTCCAGAGAGTCAGCAGTACCTACCGGAGAAGCTTAGTAAGGAATATCCCTTTAAAAGGAAAAGTGTAAGAAAGATTTATAAATTCCTTACTAAGAAAAATATTTTGACATTTCCCAACAATAATAGAGTGGAGGAAGAGGGTCGGACTAAGTACCCACTCTGTTATCCTTACCACAGACACATTGGGCATGTGTTAGAGGAATGCTACATTTTCAAGGATAGAGTTGAGAAGTTGATGGCTACAGGATGGATACACCTCCAGGACAGTGATTTTGTGCAGCCCAAGGGCAAAGGCCCTCAGATAATTCAGATGGTTTCAAGTCCCAGCCATAGTCCCAATCAGAGTGACAGTCAGGACAGTTGTGGCAGTTTACCCCATAGTTCTGAGGGAGAGTGGCAGTTAGCACTCTCCAAGAAGACCACGAGGATGATAGATTATGCAGTTCAGAGTTCAGAGGCAGTTGAGAGGAGGCCACCACAGGCAAAGTCGACAGTTGTCACTGCAGTTACTACTCCAGCACTTGTACCTTCCTCTTCTTCTCTTTCTGTTGTAGTGCCTACTGAGCACATTTCTTCTTCTTCTCTTACATGTATTAAAAAAATATATGAAAGAGAAAAGTATGTTGTAACCTCTGAGAGGAAGACAGAGTTCCTTCTAGCACTTACACTGAAGGACTTTGTTCTCCCTTCATTTGATGAAGAAATAATAAAAGAAGGTGATTTTGATGATTTTTGGTATTCTGCTTCTTTTACTCCTGCTCTTACTAATGTTTCTACTTCTACTTCTACTGCTTCTACTTCTACTAGCACTCACTCTTTTACTACTTTATATATCTCTTATAATGATTCTGGTGAAGAGTCTAAGTCTGAGTATGAAGATGAACCAGTCTTTGTAATACCAGAGGGTGGATGTTACATGGATTCAGAAGATGAATCCGAGAACCTACTCCCAGTACTTTTCTTAGAACCAACACCTGCAACCACTACTGAACCAGAGGAATCTCGTAGAGCTCCACCTCCTCAATCACCAGTCATATCCTCTAGTGTCGTACATGGTCCTATGCAGCCACATGAACAGGGTCCTATACAATCATCAGTACATGATCTATCACAGGTTAGCATTGAGCCACGTATTTCCACTTCCCATTCTGATATAGATCCCTCTTAGTTTACAGCGAGGCACAATATTCCCCCTAGTAGAGATAGGGGAGGTAGAGGTAGGGGGAGAGGTAGAATTGCGATCCACGAGCTGTGGAACCACGACACTTGTACAGCTCCTCCCCCGAATCTTTACACTACTTCTTTGAGTATAGAGTCTGGCTCTTCCGACGATGAAATGATCAATATCCATCAGCATCCAGTCACTTTACCACCTCCATATTCCGCTGATTATGATTCACTGTCGACTTTCCGTAGTCATTTGATACTTGAAGGTGGATTGATTATTGATATTAGCTCAGATGAGGAAGAGGACTTTCAATGTCAGACTACTACCAGACAACCTTCCCCCCATCAGATACATGAGATAGGAGTTGGGGATTCCAGTCAAAGATCTTCTGGCACTCCTATAATTGATGATGATAGTCTGATGTGGGGTAGTGAAAACCCCATACCCCACTTGTATTAAACTTTTTCACCGGCACGATCTGAGCTTCCCTATATACCCCGTAGTATAGGTGCCCCACTGGGTCCTGGGAGCCAGGATCTAGAGGAGACCACTATGGATATAGAGGTCAGGAGTTCCCCTCATTATTTTTTACCTACTATAGAGAGCTTTGTTGAGTGGGGTCTCGTTCGTTCCACTTGGCCCGACGAACAAGCTCTACAGCAGGCCCAAGTCTGGCGGACTGATTTTCCTTAAGGTCTAGGAGGTGTAGGTTATATGGGATTAAATTAGTATAATAACACCAACTTTCATGCTATTTTCCACGTTTATCTGGTAGTTTCTCTTGCCAACGAGGAAGACCAGGATATTGAGGAAGATAGAATACTTGATGCTCCACAAGAGTTTGAAGATGGCGTCACTTCAGCCATGAATGAAATGTGTGAGGTAAACTTAGGCACTGAGTCAGATCCTAGGACTATTTTTCATAGTGCACTATTGTCTGATTCAGAGGATAAAGAATACATCGAGTTACTATCAGAGTTTAGATATTGTTTTGCCTGGAACTGCACCGAGATGACTGGTCTAAATCCAGAGGTAGCAGCTCACAAATTAGCTATTAAGCCTAATGTAGTCCCTGTTAAAATAAGCACCTCGTAGGATGAGATTGGAAATTGAACAGCAGGTGATCACTGAAACCAAGAAGCTTATAGAATCTGGTTTCATTAGGGAAGAGAAGTACCACACTTGGCTTGCCAATATTGTTCCAGTCCGGAAGAATAGCGGACATATACGAGTTTGTATCGACTTCTATGATTTGAATAAGGCATGTCCTAAGGATGATTTTTCTGTCCCTATTCCTGAGCTTATGGTAGATATAGCATCATCCCATAGCATCACCTGGTTATAATCAGATAAAGATGGACCCTGAAAATGAGAAGTTTACTTCTTTTCGGACACCTATAGGTGTCTTTTGTTACAAGGTGATGCTCTTCAGTCTCAAGAATGCCGGGGCCACCTATAAACATGCCATGACTGTCATCTTCGATGAGCTGATTCATGAGCAAGTTGAGTGCTATATAGATGATTTAATAGTCAAAGGCAAGGTCCGTGGGGATCACCTTCGAGATCTACGAATAATTTTTGAACGCCTGCGTAAGTTTGATTTAAAAATGAACCCTTTAAAATGCGCATTTGGAGTTAGTGAAGGAAAGTTCTTAGGATTTATAGTTTGCTACCGTGGCATTGAGATAGGCCCCTCTATGATCAAGGCCATAGTAGATTTAAAACCCCCTAAGAGTCTTACCCAGTTGAGATCCTTTCAGGGTAAACCCACTTTCTTCCGGAGATTTATCTCCAATCTTTCTGGTAGGTGTCATCCCTTTTCTTCAATGGTGAAGAAGGATGCCCGGTTCCACTAGGATGAGAGTTGTCATGAGGCCTTTGAGAGTATAAAGCGCTACCTAATGAACCCCCCTTGTATTAGTTGCACCTATCCCAGGCAGGCCGTTGATTCTCTACACTACGGCCCTGGATGAGTCCTTAAGAGCATTGTTGACTCAAAAAAATGAGGAAGGCAAGGAGAATGCCTTGTATTACCTCAGCAGGCGATTAATACCTGCAGAGCTCAAGTACCCGGCGATAGAAAAATAATGCTTAGCCCTGATCTTTACGGTACAGAAGCTTAGGCATTATATACTTTCACATAAAATCAATCTAATCTCTTGAGTCAACCCATTGCAGTACTTGATGACCCGTTTAACCCTTTCAGGTCATCTAGTACGATGTTCTTTGATACTACTATAATTTGATATTACTTTTGTTCCCCAACGGGCCGTTAAAGGATAGGCTCTAGCTAACTTTCTAGCCGATCATCCAATCCCTGTTGATTCACCACTCAATGATGATCTACCTGATGAATTAATCTTGAGTGTGGATGAACAAGAGTCCGCTACTTGGGAGTTCTACTTTGACGGTGCATCATCCGTTAAAGCTTTAAGTCCAAATGAAACTCCTATATTTAGGGTAGGATTAGGCCCAATTTTTGTGTCTCTTGAGGGTCATACTCTATGGTACTCCTATAGTTTATCAGAACCTTGTACTAATAATGAAGCTGAGTACGAAGCTCTGATTTTGGGCCTAGAGTTGGTCATTCATATGAGTCTTACGCGGGTATAGATCTTTGGAGACTCCCAACTGATAATCAATTAAGTGGTTGGAGTCTACAAAGTACTTAAGCCTGAGCTCATTCCATATCATAAAAAGCTATGGAGGTCCAGTGCTTAATACCAGAAGTAACTTTGGCCATGGTCCTTAGATCTGAAAATGGAAAAGCAATTATATTGGCCAAGTTAGAAAAAGATATAGCTGACCATACTGGAAACCTAGTATCTATTGTTGTCCAGTATCGTTAAGCTCTGTGCCCCGCAGACTTGTCTTCTTCCAATCAGACCCTTACAGTGTTGGCTGTTGATGAGGAGTCAGATTGGAGAGAGCCCTTCATATAGTATTTAAAGCATGGTAGGCTTCCAGATGATAAGTTTCTCGCTGCTCAAATTAGAAAGAGAGTCTTATCATTCGCCAATATAAATGAAACCTTGTATCGACGCTCTTTTGATCAAATGTGGTTGAGATGCCTTAGTAAAGAAGAGGCTAATAAAGCCATGAGTGAGATACATGAAAGGCTTTGTGGTGCCCATCAATCTGGACCTAAAATAAAAGGAAGAATTAAACGCCTTGGCTACTACTAGCCGACTATGATCCATGATTGTATGGAGCACGCTGAGAGGTGCCATTAGTGCTATATTTATGGCACGGTGATTCAACAACCCCCTAATCCATTGCACCCTACTATTTCATCCTCGCCATTTGAGGGCTGGGGCACGGATGTAGTGGGTCCTATAAACCCTCCTTCTTCTAAGGGTCATAGGTTTGTTTTAGCTGCCACTGATTACTTCTCTAAGTGGGCAGAGGCTGTCCCAATTAAGGAAGATAAATCAGAAGATGTGATGCGTTTCTTTCATGATAACATTATTTATTACTTTGGTGTTCCAAGCCGTATAATCTCATATAACGGCCCGTCCTTCAGAAGCATCAAAATTGTTGGATTTGCCCACCGCCATAACATCAATTGGCGATACTCCTCAATTTACTACCCCAAAGCCAATGGATTGGAAGAGGCATTTAATAAGACTCTTGTGCAACTAATAAGAAAAATTCTTGTTGCAAATAAGAGAGAATGGCATGATAAGTTACCTGAAGTATTATGGGTATATAGGACTACCTACCGTACTGCTAGTCAGTCCACCCCATATGCTTTAGCTTTTGGGGCTGAAGCAGTCCTCCTACTTGAGGTCAAGCTCCCCTCACTACGTGTAGCAGTTAGTTATAATCTATCTGATGAAGATAATGCCCGACTAAGGTTGGAAAAGCTTGATGGTTTAGATAAGCTTCGCTTACGAGCTTATCAGTTCCTTAAGCTATGCAAGGCCCGAATGGCACGGCACTACGAGCGCCTTGTCAGGCCCCGTGATTTCTAGGTAGGCGAGTTAGTTCTTATTTTGCGTAGGCCTATCATTTCGCATCGTCGGTGAGGTGGTAAGTTTGAGCCTATTTGGGAAGGCCCCTTCGCTGTAGAGCAAGTTTATGAAGGTGGTTCCTACCTACTTGTTGATGCAAATGGCTTTCACCCAATGCCTGTCATCAATGGGCAGTACTTGAAAAAGTATTATGCCTGAGTCTAGTACTTCACAGGGGAGCCTCCCTACCACCTGTAGATGTCCCTCTATATATGTAGCTCCTAAAAGGATTCGTCTTACTTTTCAGTGGTCCGTGTGACCACGAAAATTTGTCCTCTATCACGCGATGTTTGCTTTGAAGAGTATAAGGCTATCCTTAAAGGTGATACACTAATACGCCGTAGGGATGTTTTGTATTTTTATCTATGCGCACCAATCACATTGGTGCCATCTCATAGAATTTTTAGTTTGTTCTCCCCTTTGCAGGACTTAGTCCCCCAGTTTCACCTGCCACCCCAGGTGTGGTATGGGATATCAAAATTAATTGTCCAAGTCTAGATTTTGAGAGGTGATATTGGGTCCACACCATCCTATTACAGCCAGGTATGATGATTGAGAGCCACTATCCCTATTTGAGTTTCATTTTCCTATCAGTCTTGATCTGATAGATGTAGCTCTTAATATATTCATATGAGCTGAATGTGATTAGGGATGTCAGAGTCATTGGTTTAGTCTTTTAGAGATAGAATACTAGGTCCATACCATCCTATGCCAGTCAGAGGTGGTAGTGTTGATCCTCTATCCTGATTATGATTTTAGCTATACATCAATTTCTATATGATTGTGCTCCCCAGTTCATTCACATGAGATGAATGTTGTCTGGATTATCAAAACCAATGATTAAATATTTTACAATATCTTGTTAGATTTCTTCCCCAGTTTTATTGATCATGTGGCAAACATGGTTTGGGTTATCAAAATCATTAACAATCCCTATTTTAAAAAATATATATGTGATAAAAAGAGGGAAGCTCTTAGTAGAGCAAAAATAGTTGCCCTTGTCACAGAAGGAACCCGGTAAAACTCTCTAAGAGCCCAAATTCTTCAAAATTTCTCTTTCTTCTCTCTTGAAACACTTTGATGAGCTCTTCCAGGTTGAGTTGACACTTAGTTGGTTATAAATCTCTATGATTTTAAAATGCTTTTCTTTGCTAGTGATGTAGTACATTGAGTTTTAGATGTCACCATCACTACCTTTTGGGATTATGTATTTTTGAGGAAAGATCGCCCCCCTTGCTGCCCTCTTTTGGCAGCCTAGTCTCCCATTCATACGCTGCTCTGAGCTGCCAGAGTGGTTCTATGAATATTGTAGTGTTACTATCACTTCACATAGGATCCTACCTGATTAGGGTAGGTGTTACCACTATGATCTTCTAATAATCATAGATCTCACTTATGATTATCGTACTAGGTGTCAGGTGTGCTCCCTTGTCACCTTAGAGTTGTTTTCTTAGCTGTGATGTAGTACACCTATTCTCATGTGTTAGTACCACAATTTCATGAGCTCCAATTTTCCATTGGAGGATCGACACCTTACTTTCTTTCACCGACCTGCTTCAACATTCGTACCATACTCTTAGTTGCTAGAGTAGCTCTATGAATATTGTTTTGTTATTTCTTGCATCTCACAGGGTCCTACCCAGTTAGGATAGGTATTACCATTGTGATACTTCTAGTAATCATTGATTTTATTCATGATTATCATCCTCGATAGTGAGGATGTCTCCTTACTACCTAATATTATTTTCTTAGTTGTAATGTAGTACATCTATTCTCATGTGTTAGCACCACGACTTCAGGGGCTTTAATTTTGTAGTAGAAGATCGGCCCCCTTAGTTTCTTTACTCACCTACTTTCTGTATTCATATCCTACTCTTTGCTGCTAGAGTTTCCCAATGAATGTTGTTTTGTTGCTTTTGCTCCCCACAGGATCCTACCTGATCAGGGTAGGTGTTACCACTGTGACCCTTCGATCTTTGTTTAATCTTATACATGATTACTATCCTCAGGTAGTGAGGGTGTCCCCTTTATTACCTAGAGCTGCTTTACTTGTAGTGATGTAGTATACCTTACTTCGGATATTAGCATCACTACTTTGAAAACTTTGATCTTCTCACAGAAGATCAGTTCTTCTACTACTTTTTGTGACCTATCTTACCATTCATACACTAGGCTCAGTTGTTAGATTAGTCCTATGAATGTGTTGGGGTCACTTTCACTTCCCACAGGGTCCCACTAGTTTTTGTGGGTATTACCACTATGAGATTTTTCTTACTCAGAGTTATTGCCCTGAGTGGCGGGAATTCTCTCTCGCTGCTTTGGTTATCTTCCTGTTACTTGGTGATATGGGACGACGTGCCTTAGGTGCCACCATCACCTCTTTCTTGAGCCTTGATTCTCTAGTACAGAGTCAACTCTTCCAGATTTTTACCACTTCTTTTCCCATTGAGATCCGACTCCTAGCTGGTGGAGAGGTCCTTTGGATGTTTTGATACTCTTTCCACTTCTTACATGGTCCCCATCAGTTAGTATGGGTTTACCACTGTAGCCCCCTTGAGGGTTGTTTTTACTAGGCTTAGTCCTACCTTCTTTAGTAGAGGTGCCCCCTCGCTACTTCAGTTTTTTTTACTCCTTTGGAATGAGATTACCTCCTTGCACACTCTATTAAGGGTGTATCTCTTTCAGCTTTGTTTGGGAGACATCATCCTGATGTTCTCCTTCCATTTTGTATAGGGTTAGGGTTTCTTAGGAGATCCTGATAGCATTTTGATACTCATGGCCACGACGATTTGTCCTCTACCATATGGTTAATAGAGCGCTAGAAGGGGCTCCTTAGGTGGCTCTACCCTTAAAATTATACCATTTACTTACTCCTTTCTCCTTCACATCCCTACACAGATCCGTGTCAGGCTGATGTTGAGGTGACTTTTACCTCCTATCCTGCTATTTGAAATGAGCATACAGGTAGTTAATCTTACTTGGTAGAGAGGACCTAACAGGGCGCTTGGCAGGTACTCCTCGCCACTCTTCTGATTATCCTATTGTGATCAAGCAGGCATCAAAACCTGACTCTTTATTCACTCACTTGAAATGACTGAGTGGGTATTGAACCCTTCTTCATTTGCAAGATCGAGCTGGTCGAGCATATGTTGAAGCTTACCTGGTTAAAGTGAAGCCTTACCAGAGCCCCTGAAAGGTGTCCCTTACCACCTCTCTTTACTTCGGATGCCCTGTAAAAGACCAAGCAAGCTTCCATTTCGTGGTTCATGAGCTTCTTGCTGAGGTCAGGCAGAAGTAGTGGGCCACCCCAATTCACTGTTCTAAAAGGAGCAGGAGGGGCATGATCCTTTTCACCTTCTACCCTACTGCCTAGATACGGCAAGACAGGTAGTTGGTTTTACTTACCTTGTTGAGTGAACCCGACAGAGTCCCTGGGAGGCGCAATTCCTCAACACCCATTTTATCCCGGATGTCCTGTAAAAGACTAAGCAGGCTTCCATTTCGTGGTTCATGAGCTTCTTGCTGAGGTCAGGCAGAAGTAATGGCCACCCCAATCCACTGTTCCGAAAGAAGCAGGAGGGGAGGGATCTTTTCACCTTCTACCTTGTTTCCCAGATAAGGCTAGACAGGTAGTTGGTCTTACTTACCAGTTGAGCGAGCCCGACAGAGTTCCTGGGAGGCATTCCTTAATGCCCTTTTACTCCGGATTCCCTATAAAAGACTACGCATGCTTCCACTTCGTGTCTTCTTTACTTTTTCTGAGGTCAGATTGAAGTATCGAGTCACCCCAATCCACTGTTTCAAAAGGAGCAGAAGGTGCGGGATCCTTTTCACCTTGTACCCTACTTCCCAGATAAGGCCAGATAGGTAGTTGGTTTTACTTACCAGTTGAGCGAGCCCGACATAGTCCCTGGGAGGCCTTCCTCAATGCTCTTTTACTCCGGATGTCTTGTAAAAGACTACGCAGGCTTCTATTTCGTATCTTCTTTACTTTTGCTGAGGTCAGGCAGGAGTATCGAGTCACCCCAATCCACTATTCTGAGATGAGCAGAAGGGGAAGGATCTTTTTACCTTCCCCTGTTGTTTCGACATGGTCAAGCAGGTAATTGACTTTACTTGGTAGAGAAAGCCTTATAGAGCACCTGGCAGGAACTCCTCGCCTCTTTTCCTGAGTGTCCTGTTCTGATCAAATAGGTACCAGATTTTGTGACTCCCTTTATTTGCCGTCTTGAGTTGGTTAGGCAAATATTGAGTCACCCCAATCCACTATTCTGAGATGAGCAGGAGGAGATGGGACTTTTTCACCTTCTATCCTATCGTTTGAAATGAATAGACAGGAAGCTGGTTTTACTTACCTAGTAGAGAGGACCTGATAGAGCACCTGTCAAGAACTCCTTGCAACCTTTTTCCCTGAGTGACTTGTTCCAATTTGGCAGACACCAGACTTCATGATTCCTTTATTTGCTGACTCAATTTATCCAGGCAAATACTGAGTCACCCCAATGCACTATTCTGAGATGGGTAGGAGGATATGGGACCCTTTCACCTTCTATTCTGCTGATTCGATATAGTCATACAGATGGTCAATATACTTTTACTACCTTACCTTTAGTTCTTCCCTTGGCTCTGTCCCTGCTACAGGGCAAGGCTAGGGGAAAATCCCCATTTACCTTTTCACCCTTGTGGTGAACTTTACTATTGGTTCTTTCTTTAGCTCTGCCCTCGTCATAGGGCTAGGCAAGGAGAGAACACCCCTTACCTTTTTCACCCTTGTGGCGACTTTCACCCTGGATTCTCTTTTCTGCTCTGCCCTCACTATAGGGCAAGGATAAGGGAGGATCTCTTTACTCCTTTTTCACCCTCGGGGTGACCTTCACCCTGGATTCTCTCTTTAACTCTGCCCTTGCTATAGGGCAAGGCTATGGGAGAACTCCTTTACCTTGTTTTCACCTTTATAGGTGATCTTCACTTTGGTTCTCTCCTTGGCTCTGCCCTTGTTTAAGGGTAAGGCCAGGAGAGGGCCCCACTACTAGTTCACCATTTTGGTGATACCTTAATTGTGCACTGCTACTTTTCACTCTCTCCTAGGCTCTGCCCTCGCTATAAGGGTAAGGTCAGGAGAATAGTTTCCCCTTTTCTTTCACCTTCTCATACCCTTACACTCATGTTTTCCACTCTACTTTCTGTGGTATAGTCGGTCAACGCCAACACGAGCGGTTCACTAATTGTTCCCTGCTTCTATTGGGGGTCCATTTGTTGACCTTGATTTTGCCCAGACTTTTGGTCAAAGGGTTGACTTTGTCAAATTGACCAAGTCAGGCCCCAAAATCTTCTCCAATAGGTTCAGTGAGTTGAACTGAGTCTGTTGAGCCCAAACCCAGGTCTTGGGTCAACCTGGTTGACCCAAATAGACCTAAACCTTTACATTCAATTTCAAATCCAATTCAGAGCTCTTCGAGCTCATTTCTCCCCTCCATTGGACTCAGTGGGTCAGACAAAGTCCACTGGAGCCAGACTTGGGCCCTGGGTCAACCAGTTGACCAAGTCAACCAGGGTTGACCAGTTTGAACCCTTTAAGCCTAAAATCAATTCTAAACTAATTTTATGGCTTCATGGCTTGATCCTCACTCTCCCTTGATCCCCTTGACTGGTTTGACCTAGTCAAACTCTGACTTAGTCAAATTAGGCCCTTAATAGGTCAAATCAACCTATTTAAGAGGAATTTAGAGCCCATTGAATGGTATTTAATGCTCTAATTTGATTTCTAATGGATTTGAAATCAAAACCACGGCTAGGGGCGGGATTTTCCCTCCTATTTGACTCCTAATTCAATTCCATCTTGAGGACAAGACTTTAAATAATAGAAATTAGGTCTTATTTTGGACTTTTGGCTCTCGCTTGAAACATAACGGCTCTTAACCCGAAATATTTTGCGTGAGAGCTCCCTTAGATTCCCCCGACCTTCCCCAAGCCAGACCCGAGCATTTAGAGTCGCCGACGGTGAGCTTTCCGGCGAACCGAAGGCTAAAACGTTCCAAAGCTTCTTCCGATCGATCGAGTAAAACGCCCGAACGAGATGAAATATCATTTCGGTCCTTGAGTAACCCTAAGTCAAGGCATACGGGATCTGGACCATTGATTTCTTGATCAACGATCGTGATCCTGTTGATCCGTGGCCTGAAGCGGCAATGGGATCGGATCTTGGGGTTCCGCCATTCATCCACCTAGATTTGAACCATTAAGCCGGTATGGCGCTTGATCCAACGACCGAGAGCCATGCCGAAGTGGATGAGTGGATTGGCTCTGAATCCCACGCCGCGCCAATCATTTCCAATGCCGCCGCGCCATGTGGCATCCCGAGCCGTCGTCGATATATATTATTTAAAATAATGATTTTTAATTGTATTTTAAAGCTATTTTTACTTAAAAATTCATCAAAATTCTATCTTTGCCCCATTTTTTACGTGCAATACCTCGAATCGTTTGTATTCGCGGCCCCGTTAATTAAAAATTTTTTTTAATTAAAAATAGTATGT
>NW_021320159.1:123337-160889 GCF_001605985.2 Dendrobium catenatum
TATATATATATATATATATATGTATTTTTAATTACTTTGAAATTGCCTATCTTATTAAATACTAATTTCGGGAGATCTACTACATGAAATTTTAAGCATAGATTCTATATATGAAGAGCAATCATGGGTGAGTGGATTAGTGAGTGATTGGATCTCAATCATTCTCTAATCCCTTTATTAGTCGTATTTATAAGGACATGGTATGTTTACTAATTTTATATGTTCTTTATGCATTATTAACATTGAGGGTTAGTGTGAAACACAATTTAAACCTTTATAACGTAGTGATACCCTAAGGATAATAATTAAGGATTCGTCTAGAGAACTTAGAAATTTTTTAGGGGCTAGGATAAATCCCTGATCGACATGAAAACTTCAACATTTAAGCTTAGAGACATCTTGAATATCCTAGAATTTTCTAGGAATTTTAGGAGCTTTTAGACCCTTTAATTATCCAACCCTAATTAACTTGCTAAATAGGGTCCCGAGACTTTCTAAAAATTCCAGTAAATCTCTTTTAGGTCAGAAAATTACCCATAATATCATGATTTGTTCAAAATCTAATCTTTGACCTTAGATAAATAGGGCTCTTTAGTTTGACTCTAGGTTCACCCTTAATTTGACATTAGGTGAAAATTACCGTTTTGCCCTTAATAATTCATTAAAATTTATTAAAAATCCCAAATTTTTCCCAAACACTTGAAAACACCTTCTTAGGTCATCCCTGTCCTTTGGGAGAGATTTCAATCTGTTTGGAGCTAATTTGGAGCAAAACCTTAAAATTAGCAATTTATTAGATATTTAGATAATTCCATAAATACCATGAATTTAGAAAATCCATAACTAATTGTAGAAAATTATAAATTAGGCAAACTTACTTGCATTAGACTCCTATTATGGTCTAGTATTTATTAAAAATATTATCTTTCCAAAAAATAGCTTATATTAGAAAGTCAACTTTTTGGTCAACCGTAGTTCATTTAGGGCCCGAAACTTACAAAATTTATAATTTTGCCTAAAAAACTTCAATTTCAGTGTACTACCTGGATAACTACCCCTCTTAAGTTCTAGTATTTTTTCAAAATATTAGGAGACCCAGACTTAGCCTATTTCCCATAGTGACTTTTTGGACCCCTTTTGCCTTAGTACCTAGGAAGACCCGGGACTTTTCAAATTTGGCTAATACAATTTAAACTTCAAATATCATTACCCTAACCTTTTTAAGTGATCAATAATCTAAATTAACTAAAATGGACCCTGATCCATTAATATTTGAACTTCAATTAAAGTTTTCTTTTTTAACCTTCGACAAACCTAAATTATAGGCAATTTAACTAACTACCAAATTAGGATCTACCCAGTCCACACCAGCCATACACAAATGTAGAATTATTTGCTAGGGCACTACTTCTAGATCTAGGCAAGGCCGCTGGGTTTTATTTTCTGCTGTGTGCCGGAGCTTTTCGATGTTTTTATCAATGCTTTAAAAATCGGACCGTACCGGCCGGTCTGACCGGTTCAACCGTGAACCGGTCCGATGTTGGAAGATTTTCTATTGTGCCCTAAAAGATTTCTATTTTTGGTAACATCGTCCGGGATGATATTTATATCGTCCTGGACGATCTAACTAAAGTAGAAACCCTAATTAGGGCATCCTCATTAAAGCAACCGTCTTTTTGCAAAACACATCATCCTGGACGATTTTGTATCGGCCAGGATGATCGGCTCAATTCAGCAAGAATCTGCCACCATATCTACTTAGGAAAATCTTATTTTTGGATATCGTCCTGGTATATCGGCATGGACTATAAAATATCTTCCTGGCCGATCCAGAGCAATTTTTCCAAAATTTGTCAGGCTGAAGGCTTGTCTCGAGGTAAGTTCACCAAAGAAGAAGATCTCCTTGGTGTCAAAGGACCCGGCGACTCCGCCGCACCGGGGAAGGTGGAAGTGATTTTGTAAGGGCTTCTCCGCCTAGCTGTGGGGGATAAAGGAGAGACATTTTTGTAGTCTAATACTTGGAGGGTGCCTCCAAGGAGTGGATGTAGGTTAAAGTTTGACCGAACCACTATAAATTTGGTGTGTTCTTTTCTTATTATGGCTTCCGCACTTTATTTGTGGTGATTTTGGTTGGAATTTTATCTTGGGTTTTAAAATTTTCTAATTCACCTATCTCTCTTTATTTAACCTTTATTCATGAGGGCTTAACATCCCTAACGAACTTTCAGACTGCTTAATCCTCATAATTAAGAGCATGGCTTGGCACAGCTTTAATGGGTTGAGTTTTATTTTCATATATATAAACTGCTTGGGATGATTTTCATTAGGATAACCTTATAGGGACCTTAGATTTTTTTTCTTATGCTTTATATTTGATATAAAATTTGTAATAATAGTAAAGAGTTGTGAAAATAATCTTTGAGTGTGGATATTCTTATCTAACTCGAATTCCAAAAAAAAGAAGACATCCTCATAAGAGAGAGTCTTCTTCCATTTGGGAGATCGAGTGTGATGGCTTTAGATATCGAAAGAGAAAAGGCAATGCCCCCTACCAAGGGGGAATTTTCTCTTCGTTTGGATATTAAAGCCATGACGGATCCAATGAGTCGAAGGAGGAGAGATCCAAGGAGTCCAAAGAGGGAGATCCAAGGAGTCCAAGGAGAAGTAATCTAAAGAAGACTGAAGACTTGAAGACCAATATCCCACTAAAAGCCATTTGCGTCTATCATAGGCTTAGAAATCAGGGATGTTGGCAGTGGTGCCTGGCCTTTTTACTTTATACATATCTGGGTTGTAATAAGAGTAGTTTGCCTATAGACATTTGCTTGATTTATTAGATTTATATTGATGTGTTTATTTTGATTGTGCAGTAGAAATTGCCTGCTTTTTCTAGATTTCTTTCTTGTATGCCAATTTTGTTTTAGCCTGGATTACGTTAAGCTCTTTTAAGGATTATAATTTTTTTACTCATAACCAATCTTCTAAAATTTTAAGTCTTAAATAACATAGAAATCTAACATACCTAGGGAACTGTCGTAATCGTCCAGGGTCGCATGCATATTATTGCATTCTTCTTTCCTTGCTATAAGACATCTCCCTACCTGCGGGTAGAGTCTGGATAATCTGGCTTATGAGGATGAAGTGCCGGACCTAGGGAGACTCAGTCTTTTCAAAAAATTATTTTTATAAGCCTATTTTTAAAATTATATAGCATTCATAAGCTAACTTTTCAACTAGCATGCATTGCATTAGTAACCAATTAATTAAAATTTAATTACATTAGTTAGGGGCATTCACCCCACATAAGTTCAGAACCAATTAGGAAACTCTCTAGATGTCGATCATATCTCCAAATAATTGTACCACCCACCCATCTTTCATAATTGATTTGATAGCATGATTTTGAATCGATTAGGTGGTTAGCTGGCTCCCCAATCCAGGTCGGGATAAGTCCATATCTTTGCATTGCATTAGTTAGGACACGGGTCTTAGTGTTTCTCGTAAAACATGAAGTCCAATCTAGATTTAGAGTTCGAGGCTACTACACTCAGTCTCGTAGTATGCCTAAAATAGTAGGTAGGTCCCTTCTTTTCAGGGACTATAAATCCTACTTATCTACGTCACAGGATGACGCCACCTCCATCTTTTCTCTCATGCATGTGATTGAGTGCTTGATTTTCTTTTCTCAGTTTCTCTCTAATGCCCTAGAGCTTCCGAATGCTGGTATGAACCACGCATGAAGATTCAGCCCTTCAGACCTTTCTTCCTTTTTGATAGGACTTCCTAGTCTACACCCCTGTGCCAATCCCACTTTTGGGAAGGATAATGTATGATCCTTAATCGAGAGTTTTCTTAGGCTCCGGCCTGGGATGTAATTAACCACGGGGGCTTGTGCCCGTGGGAAACGCGGTCCCACATATACTAAACCCCATTCGAACTGTTGTATCGCATGGGGGAAACCCGTGACTAGGTCATGTATATTACTACCCATCGGGTGTGTTGGCGACAGCCTCTATCCTCAATGATTAGTCGTATACATGATCCAATATGACCTTCCATCGACCTGTTCGTGTCGAGTGTAGAGACCTACGATCGTTTTGTCCTATGGGATAGTGCAGTCATACCCTCTGCGTTCGTACTCCCACGAGTGGTGCTCTTTTAGAGGTCTACATGTATATGTGTGAGTTTCTCTTAAAAAATTTTCAATTTGAACTTCTACTACTTTGATTTTTTGAAGAATTTTCATTTCAAAAATTTATGATTTTCTAACTTTGCTGAACTTGAGGATAAAGCTAGCGACAAAAAAAAAAAAAATTTCTTATAGATGTGGGTAATATCTTTTAACATATTCAAAAAAAATTTCATGTCAAAATACTTATTTCGGAGGGTAGAAAAACAAAACTAACAATATTATTTAGGCTTTGTTTGGGACAACTTTCATATTGATTCTTAAAATAAATTTTAGTACAAAATTTTTTAAAGAGACGTATAATGAAGGTCCCAAAATATGAGTGTCTTGAAAAAAAAAATAGGTTCACGACTTCATGAAGGAAATTAAATTAGCATCTTATAACAATGGAGTCAATAATTAAGGATTGTTACCTAGCCAAGGATCTAAAGTAGGAGTGTCAATTTTTGACACAACCCGAAAATATCCATGTTAGGGTCAACGCGGATCCGAAATGGGTCAACTCGGATCTGAAATGGATCAACACGGATCCGAAATGGGTCGTGTTCGGGTTCAACAAATCAACATGTTTTAAAAATCGGGTCGGGTTCGGGTTGACCCAGCAACCCAAAATTGACCTGAAAATGATCCGAAATTGACACAAAAACTTCTATTTTACCTAGAAACCCGAGATTGACCCGTTTTTACCCAATTTTGACCCGAAAATCGAATATTGACCCGAAAACTAGCAATTTAAAGTCAACTTTGGGTCATTTGTGACAGGACGGGTTGACCCGGACCCGAATAGAGCCGGGTTCGGATCCAAAAACCTGACCTATTTTTAAAAATGGGTCAGATTCGGGTTGACCCGAATAGTGCTGGGTCAGTTCCGATTTCGACCTGAACCCGACCCGTTGACCCGAATTGACACACCTAATCTAAAGACTCCTCCCCATACATTGAGGATGGCATAGAAATAAGCTTATTGATGATATCCTTAATAATAGTGATGGAGAATATACTGATATCTTGTGGTTGCAATAATTCTTTTATGTATTATGTTCATATGTACATGAAATAAAATTCTTATTTCATTTAACCTCTGAATGCATATTTCTCTTTAATGTTTTTATTTGAGTTCATATATAGGTTTAGTTGACATCTTATTATGATAGTGACAAGTTTTAGAGATGAAATTTGAATTAAGCTCCTCATTTGTATTGGGAGGTCATGAAAATTTTTATTTACCTTAGTCTATCTAGTGCTCCACCCCAAACCTTAGCCAATGGCTAGATGATTAAAGAAAAATCTACCCAAAATTTGATTTATCTAAGGTTGTTCATCAAAATATTACTTGATGAATTTACAACTATGCATCAAAATAGTTAAAGAGGCCGAACTAAATCCTTTGAGACCAATTGTACCTTTATTGAGATGTGACAATTATGCATATTTTCTGAATTAAAGGTAAGGGTTGATCTATTTTTAAGCTATTACTATGCTTTCAAGGTCATTAATGTGACATCGCCCAAGGAATAATAGGCTAGTTGGTGACAACAAAGAAAATTTAAATTCTTTGAAATGCTTTTTATTAAAACTCTTATGTTAATAAGAAGATTTAGAAAAATAATTGCTAAGAGGTGTTGCTTTGGTTACATAGATGGTGAAGGGAAGGACTTAGTAACTAAAATCATTCTCAGGATGTTGAAACGAACATAAATTTGGAATTGTATTATGGGATTTCTCCTAGTCTTAACCTGCTTTTCTTAAAACTAATGCAACAATAGATGATAAAAAGATGAGTTTTTTTTATTATAATCATGCAAAGGACATTATCCTTTTAAGATTGTAATCAAGTGTCTTCTGCTCTTGACTTCTTGCAAAACTATAAAATGAGTGGATGGTAACCCATTATAGCCATGCCTGAGAATTTGACGTGAATGTTCTTTCAAGATTGTAATAAGGATTATCGTTGCCTAGAATAACTTCTCATAGATGACGCCAAGCTATTGCGTGTAAGAAAATTAATAGCACAATAAGAAGAGGGGGAGTTTATTGCCTTTGCATTGTATGAAGATCTCACACACACAAAATTAAGATAAGTTGAAAGTATCTCATAGGACATACAGTATATTTTATGTGGAAACTCTAAAAGAAGAAAAAATATAAGTCATGGTCAAATTAGCATGATTTCACTGATGTATATTATAGGTAACAAATGTTGCCCATTTTTGCAATCAGAGTATTGATATAATGTAGTAGAGATGAACTACAAAGAATGGATTTTATGATAAAAGTTGGAGGAGCATTATGATGGGCATTAGCATTGGGGGAGATAGTAAATGACAATATCAGCATGTATCAGGATTGATGTCATTGACATACATCAGCTTTGTTAGTAATAATGTGCATTAATATAATCAATGACAAAAAGTGATGAAGTTGGTGGGTATGAGCGTAGATGTTAACAACATACATCATCCTTATTGGTGATATCAACATTCAATATTATTGGTGATGGAAGATATTGAAATTGCTCTCCATTACATACATCAGTCTCCTTGGTGATAGCATACATCAACGTGATTGGCGACAGTTGGTGGCGAATTTTTTGAAAGTCAAAATTGGTACTTATGTCATGCATCAATTTTATTAGCAATTGTATGCATTGACATTATTGTGATGGCAAGCAGTGAAGTTGACAGATATTGACATTGGGATCAATGGCATGTATCAACTTTATTGGCAATGATAGATATCAGGATTAATGTTGATGGTAGGTATCAACTTTCATTGATGATAGCTTGTGTTGATATTAGTGTTGAAAGCATACATTAATTATCATAGTGATGCCAGGTATGAGGGTTGGTGTAAATGGGGTGCATAAAATTCAGAGTGATGGTATTTAAAAATGTTGTTGTATATGACAAGCGTCGATATTAATGCTAGTGGCATGCATTTGATTTATTAGCGATAACGTGCATTGACCTTAGTGTTAACGATTTACATCAACTTTATTAGTGATGGCATCTGGTGATGTCATTGGTGATAACATTAAGGAGATGATAGTCAGGTGATTAGGGTTTGGCAAAAATAGTCCAACAGTGGTAGACAAGTGTTGGTCGTGGCAGTGGTTGGGTGATGGTAGTCAGGAAATTTTATTTGGGAAATAATAGTCAAGTGACCCTAGTCTAGTGACACAAGTCTTATGATGGTATTCAAGTGACTATAATTGAGCAAAAATGTTTGGTGATGATGTTCAAGAAACGGTCAAATGATAGTAATAGGATGACGATGATTAAGAAATCATCGGGCGATAGAGATTAAGTGATTATGATCGGGTGACTACGGTCGAGCAATGGTGGTCATACAATTTTGGTCAGGAATGATAGGCTAGTGATTATAGTCAAGCTGGGGGGGGTGGGGAGGACAGTAATCAGATGACATTTAAAAAATTGTTGTCAAACTATGGTAGTCAAGTGACGATAACTTGAAGGTAATCAAGCAAAGCTCTCTCCAATTCCAAGTTCAAGTCTAGCTCCAAACTCATATTTTGAGGCTCCTTTTATGTGAAGAATAAGATGTTTATTTATATTTTTTCAGAGTAATTTTAGTTAAACCCTCTAAACACTCCATCGAATGCTAAGTGTTGAATCTCTCTTTCATAAACTATTTCTTAAATATTTAAGTATATTAATGACTCAAAATTAAGTGATCTTAAACTTGTTGAATTTCTATTGTTAAGACACTTTGACTGTAAGCATGCAATATTCAAACATCAATTGCTCCATCAAATAGCTTTAAGAGATTTCCAACTATGCATAAAGAGCTTGATTAGGACTTCAATCAAGGCACTTTTGATATATTGATACCAAAAATGTTTTTTATCCAACACTTTTGACATTATCTTTGCTTTTGAAATTCCATTGATATGATAACTTAAATCAGTACAATATCTTCTTATACTTCTTCAATCTCAATAAACATTTCAATAAAGATCAGTCATTTAAATTTCATCTTAAATAAATCGAATTTCATCAAAGCATTTAGATCTCTTATTCTTTTACCTCCACTATTTTATAAATCTTATTTTATACACCATAATACCAGGTTAGTTAAATAAATCATACTAAATTACATCTTTTGTTTTGTTAATTGCATTTTTTACAAAACTTTAAATTTATAATAATAATTATAAGCATCATTACTATTAATCTTTGCCACTTTTTTAACTTTGTTAATCCCACTTCATCCAATGACCAAATATCCTTTTCTACTGATAATATACTTCTAATGTTTCCTAAAAGTTCTAAAATATTTTTTAATTTGAACTAACATTTTATCTGACATCAAATTTGGCTCTCTTAACAATATAATTTAAAAAATGAATGATTTCGCGCCTTTTAAATTCAGCCCAATGGTAAAACTCCATTATATCATTAGACTAAAGTTTCTTTTGGGACGATTTTCTTTTTGCTTTTTAAAATAATTTTTTAGTATAAGAAATAAAAAAATTTATACAAAAAAATTACTTTAAGAAGCAGTAAAAAAAAACATCCCAAAAGAAGTATAAGGAATTATTTGGGACGACTTTTTTAATGTTTTCTAAAATTGTGTTTTAGTTAAAAAAAATTTTGAATTAGAATTTTTTTACTAAAAAAATTATTTTAAAAAGTAATGATAATGTTGTCCTAAATGAGGTGTTCTTTTTGCTTCTTAATAAAAATTTTTTGTATTAGAAAGCTTCTATAAAAAGCAGAAAGAAAGCCATCCCAAGGCTTCATTTGGAATATATTTCTTACTGCTTTTTAAATTAATTTTCTCATACAAAAATTAAAAATTTTTAACTAAAAAACGGCTAAGTAGTAAGAAATCTGGCCCAAACAAAGCCCAAGGTTTAGTTTGGAATGATTTTTTTAATGCTTCCTAAAATCATTTTTTATTATAAAAAATAATTATTTTAGAAAAAAAAAATTTAAAAAAAACAGTAAAAAAATCATCCCTAATAAAGCCTTCAAATAAAGATGCCAGCCAATATGTCAAACAGCTCATTTTGAATAAACTTTCAACTGAACAAAAAGAAAACACAGAATAATAGAACAGTATTGCATAAAATTCTAAGCATATGTAAGGAGTTATAAACATTAGTAGCAGGAAATAGAAGAAAACAAAAGTACAATATGCTTCATCCTTAATTATGTCATTATAGAAGTTATTAGAACAAAAAATTCTTCAAAAGTTAAGAAGTTAACATGTATGGTTGAAGACGCTAAGGGACATCTTGCATTTCAGCAAGCTACCTATGTCTTGCGCAGCAAAGGCATGTAATAAAGATAAAAATCAAGCAAATTTCAGCCAAGTAACTGTGACCAGATACCAACAGGTTTTCAAAATCCTTAAATAAAAACAAGAAGATTTTTCCAATCATTCAATTAAAAAATGCAATGTAGTCTTACTTGCCTAATCCTTACAGCAGTCATCTTCGCCATTAATCATTTCCTTTCTTCATATAAAGCAGTGGATAACAACTTTGTTTTAGTTCATTACCAGTGAAAAGATGGGAGCAAATTCTTTTACAATAATGTAACAAACCTTTCCTTGCTGCCTCATAAGAAAGTCAGAGACCTAACTGTACAAATGGGATTCTCATCACAATAAAGAATCCTTTTGCAGCATTTTGATTAGCAGATAACAATTTGATTATCTTACCAGAAAGCAACACCCAGTCAGTCTGAATGAAAATCTCCTTGATACAATTAATACAACTTGCTGACTAATATTTTGTTTGGGACGGCTTTTTTACTGTTTTTCAAAGCAAATTTTTACTATAAAAATTAAATGTTATGTACTACAAAGCTGCTACAAGAAGCAGTAAAAAAGCCATCTCAAACGAAGCCTACATTTTCTGTGAACCGAACGCCACAAAACAGAAATTAAATATATAAGGAAATTTGGTGCAGAAAAAAATAGGATGGCATTGATTGAACTCACTTATGCTCCCAAGTATTCCATTAAGGCTTCATCATCTATCTGGAAATTATCGATGTCAATAAGTGGACTAGAAAGAGCAAAGGGATCCAGAGGCAACTCCACAGAACTATCAAATTGACCACCTATGAATTTATCTGGATCGATGGGATAAGCCTGCTCTATGAAAGGATTCATGTCTCTGGGAACTGAGTTTGAGCTTCCATTCAGTGGCAATGAATCCCCATTAACAGGATTACTAGTAGGAAATGAAACATTCATGGGATTGGCATGATGGTCCACTAAAGGTGCAGTGAATTCTTCATATTGTCTTCTTGGATACAGTAATGGCTGCCCAGCAACAAACATGTTTTGCACACAAACATTTAAAGGAGCGGGACAAAACAATCTGTTAGTCATAGATTGAGATAATAGGTATTGGTTTTCGATTTGATTTGCTTGAGTTGTAAACAATCCGTCTGTACTATGAACATCTATTACACTGTTTGGTTGATATTTCGTTGAGGGAAGCTCCACTGAATTCATTACAGAAATATCATTTTCTGCTTCCAAGACTACATTTCTATTCTGATGCTCGCCAGAAAACTGACCGGAAGTATTTGAATCTAGGCGAGGCCTTTTGCGCCTCTGCCGTTCATGCCGTTCATTAACTTGCTCTTTATTTTGAGCAACATCAGACAAATTTTCTGGTTGCCGCCATTCAAGCTCCATAGTAGTTGAAGGAATGGTTGCAAGGGAAGGTTGATCCTCCACCAGCTGAGCTTTTCCAACATCTGCTGAAGATGCAGAACCAGGTGCATCACAAAATTCAATAACATCATATTCATTACTACTATTGGTATCCTCCCCGTGCCTTTCCTCCTGAAAGCTCTGCTGATTTTCAGTTATGTCAGACATTATGTTATCGCCGCTGAGTTGCTGAGTGATCATTTCCTCCCTACTCAACACCCCTAACCATATCGCACTCTCCTTCGCACTCATCTTATCCTGCAAGCACTTTGATTTCCTGATATGAGTTCTAACTTTGTCAATATTTGGAGACATGTGCTTGATAACACCAGTAAGAACTCCAACTTTCCACACCTTTTTTAAATCATGAGGCTTCTTATAAGGGGGGACCTGGCCTTTTGGTAAACCCAAATGTATCCACCAGTCTTCATTACCTGAAGGCCACCAAGGGGGTGGATGGCCCTTTTCTAGTGGATATTTCCGCTGTGGTGGATCACAATGTTGCATCAATGAAGATAAGAGAGATCCCAAGGTAGCATCTTGAAGATCCATAAGGCTATGGCAGTTCTTTCTTTTATTTTCCTTGTTCCCAGTAGCAGAGATCTCTTCATCATATAAGGTTATAGCTGAAGGCCCATTCTTATCAAACTTTACCTTTTCTTTCCACCAAGCTCTTAAATTATCTGAGGAACCGCTTACTGGTTTTCCCTTGTCAGGAACTATACCGTAGACAAAACCCCGAGCGTTGCATACTTCCACTAACTTCAGCATATACTTGAGAATCCCATCTTGGGCCCGGGCCATTTTTTTCCTAAGAGCCTGGTCAGAGGGCTGTTTGGCTTTCGGCTTCTGAGAAGCTTGAAGTTCAGCAAGCTTTTGGCGCTCTCTAATCCGTTTTAGCTTAATTTTGTCCTTCCACATTCGTCTTGACAGGTCATCTTCTCCAATCTCTTCATCACTGACGTCATTTTCTGTAAGATTTTCACACGGAACATCATACACCTCTAACTCTAGACCATCAACCATCGCATATTTATCCATTGGTATCAATTTTAAATAGCACCTTTTGCTCAAATAAAAAATGCCTCTACTCTGAATTACTCAATATAGTTGAAAGTGCTGCGTAAAGACCCGCCAAATAAACTGAAAATGAATAAAGCTCCACATATAATCCACCAATTTGCATCAATGAAAGTTTCCAATAACCCTTTTTCTGTCTTCTTAAAATCTTACTTCTGCCACTACTGAGTTCCACAAAGAAAAATGGTAATGAGATTTAGTTTCATTCCCAACAATGCTACCATCTACATTGACCCAAAAAGATAAAACTAAAGTAAGCAACGGTAAAATTTTCCAAAAAATTGGAATTCCCATTTCACATTTTCAACAAGTTTTAACAATCTAAACTTTAGCTAGTTCGCACATAACCTCAAGCAAGCACCCCAAAGGTTATTGCTAGAATCAAAACCAATAGCTTCCATCAAAATAGCATAAAAATGATACAAAGGTCTAACCATACAAATCAATATGTTCATCTCAAACTATTTTTTTTTTATTCATAATTACACAAGCCTTAGAATCGTTTCATTTTTATATAATTTAGAACTATCACTCGCAAATATTGAGGACCAAAACAAGAGTTAAACTCTCACATATAATTCTATCACTGTATCAATCCAGGCAGAAAAATCAAACCAATCAAAAAAATACAGGAGATAGACGGAAACAAAAGATCCGCGTATAAAAATCAAGGAAATGATAGCAGAGATGCTGACATCAATGTTTTCATACAGTTAGATTCCTGTTTCAGAAAAAAAAAATTAAAAAGACTCCAGTTTTTACCCCAAATCCGAATTCAACCATCGGGAAAAAAATCGAAACCCTAAAAAGAATCATTCCACAGCAATCGACGAAGACATAAAACGTGAACCCTAATCAATTCATTCAAGCCCAAATCAATGAACAACAGCAATGATAGATTAGAAAGGAAAGGGACCAAAGTCCTTACCAACTATCAAACCGCCGCAAATCCGTTTCCATTCTTGAAGAGTTTTATCATCTCTCTGTAAATAGATTTCTACTTTTTCTGGAAAGGCGGAACAAAGCGAACGGGAAGGTCGAGAACCGATACAGCAGAACACAGAGCGAATCTGCTAAATTAATAAATGCAAATGTAATTTGGGAAAAGAATTAGAATTTGCAAAACAATACCGAAGCAGCTTCCCTTAGGTTCCGGGTCAAAGTTGGGTAAATTAAATGGACAGGATTATGTTCATTGAATCAAATTTTAGAAAAAAAAAACTTAATAATATTTTAATGCAGAATTTTCATCTAATTAAATATATGATATTAATTTTAGCATAAATTTAAAAATTTTAGGCATAACATCGCCAAATAATTTTTTCCACATTTTTAAAATTATTTACTAAAAAAATGATCAAAAAAATTATATTTGTGCCTAATTCCCATTACATGAGATCCTTTGTTCTTCATTATGTTCTATTAAGGTTTTGTTTGGGACAACCTTTTTACTATTTCATAAAGCAATTTTTTAGTACAAAATTTTAATTTTGTACAATAAAATTGTTTTAAGAAGCAGTAAGAAAGACGTCCCAAACGAAACTTAAGAGTTAAGTTCTCATTTCAATTTAATAGATAAATCTCAATTCTAATACTTTCTAATCAAATAATTGTAAGTCTACCTCTATTTTTCTTAACATAGGTGATATCTAAGGTTTCGTTTGGGATAATTTTTCATCAAGTTGCTTTTGAAAGTAGTAAGAAAGTCATTCCAAACAAATCCTACAATATTTACTCCCCTAATCGGGTCATAAGAAGACCAACGTTTTATACGACCAAATATCTAAGCGTGACTCTTTCTAATCTTATGTCACTAGAACTACTCCAACAATTTCACGTATCTGTTTATTCCGCATTATGTCCCTAAATGTAAAGACACTCATCCATCTGAGCATTCACATCTCTACAAAACTTAATTTTGTGTTTCTCCGTCAGTGGCCAACATTTCTTTTTCTTCAGCTGCATTGGTTAGGCTTGGATATCTTATTAAGGCTTCGTTTGGGACGGCTTTCTTCATGCTTCTTAAAACGGCTTTCTAGTACAAAAATTTTAAATTTTGTACTAAAAAGCCACTTTAAGAAGCAAGAAGAAATCCGTCCCAAATGAAGCCTAAATCTGCCCATAATCTTGAAAAGTCATTGATGGCTGATTTAGAAATAGGGTTAAAAACAGCTTTAAGTTATCTAATATTTAGATGTTTATTCTTTATTGCCTACATAACTGACATTTTGATTAGGATCCATAAATTAAATGAATACATTAAAAGAGAAGAATTTTTTTTTTACTAATATATGTTATATATTAAAAGAGAAGAAATTATGTTAGAATATTCGGATCAAAATGTAGTTACAATTAAGTTAAATTTTTTTATTATTTGAACAAAATATGATATAGAAATAATTAATTAATTTTAAATTATGTTTATTTTGAAATAAATCTAAATATTTTGAATTTTATTTCGATCATGCAATTTTTTCCTACGTTTATCTCTCTCCTTGATAATTGATTAATGCCGTTAAATGAGTACTGAAATATTTATAAAATTCGTTCTTTAATTAAATGCTATTATTATTACAGTTTATTTTCAACTTCAGATTTTAAGAATTCCTCAAATTGGTAGTTTTATATAGATAAAATAAATAAATTAATAAATCATTTCTTCTAATCTATTACACTACTGCTTTAGAAAACTTCAAGAATTGTTTTATTTGATGAATAATAAATGTGAATTGTAAATTGATATATAGATCATAAAAATAATTTTAAATTGTTTAGGTAAATACGCTACAAATGCAGAATTTCATTCTTTTTTTAATGAGTTAAAGTTAGAGAATATAAAATAAAGTAATAGTTTATTAGAAATAATAGTTGATCAAAAAAGGCCGATGACAAAAGTACCAAGCATAGCTATGGGAATGAGTGATAGAGGTGTCAATTTGGGTTAATGGCCTGGTTCAGGTCCAACCTGAGTTGACCCAGGCATAAACGGGTTGACACAAACCCGACCCGTTTAGCTAGACGGGTCAGGATATACAACCCAGATCCGACCACCCGTGCGGGTTACCGGGTTGACCTGACCTGACCCGATAACCCGAACCGAACTTAATGGGATTTAAAAAAATTTTGTTACACGACATCAATTGGATGTATTTTTTTTTGTCTTGTACGTATGAGTAGTATAACCCCATTGATTGGATGTATTTTTTATTGTTAGTTTAATGGTAAATATAAACAAATATCTTGATATGTATTGCTTTTTCCAAAGAAGTTTTATAATTAAAAGAAAGTTTATTAAATTTTAGTTACACCACATCGATTATTTGTATGTTTAAAAGATTCAACAGAGTTCAAATAATTTCTTAGCCATCGTTTAGAACAATTTTACATAATTATTTTTTCTTTGATTTCAAAAATTGAGAGGACTCATTATCTAAGGAGTGCTGTTTAATAGGAAAAATTATTACGTCCTCTGACCTGACGTAGAGGTACGTTCGGCCGTCAATAACATGTCGCCACGTGCTCTTACTCTTTACCGCGCGGCCCGACGACTTGACCCGGAGCGGAACCCGGGAATGCTATGTTCGCGATTTTCTCGGTATTGCTCGGTATTTGCTCAGTATTGCTTTGCAAAAACGAGAAATACCGCTCTGTGAAGACCAAAAGAGATTTTCGCACCACACCAGCAATCCCAGAAGAATGAGTTGCTAATGGAGATATTAATGCCAATGGAAATGTGTTGTTTAATAGATAATTCAATAATGTCCAAGTGTTTCCAATTTTTCGAAGCCTAGCTAGTGAACAATATTTTTGTTTCCACCACATTGGAATGAGACAACTTGAGGCAACAAACCTCCAAATGAGAGAATAAAATGCCTTTAGGGTTTAGGGTTTAAATTAAGGTTTTAGGGTTTAGCATTTAGGGTTTAGGGTTTGGGGATTAGGATTTAGAGTTTAGGTTTAGGGTTTAGAGTTTAGGGTTTAGTGATTAGGGTTTAGATTTAGTATTTAGGGTTTAGGGTTAGGGTTTAGGTTTAGGGTTAGGGTTTATATTTTATAGTTTAGGGTTTAAGGTTCTTATTTAAGGTTTAGGGTTTGAGGTTTAGGATTTTAGTTGAGGGTTTAGGGTTTTAGATTGATGTTTAGGGTTTAAGAATTTCTTTTAGGGTTAAAGGTTAAAGGTTAATGGTTATGGTTTAAGATTCTATTTTTATGGTTTGAATTAATATATTAGGTTAAGGTTTTCAATAATTGGCTTTTATGAATGATATAAGACATGTTATTCTTGAGCTTGTTTGCAAGGATTTTTCTAATTACTATTAGGAAACAAAGTCACAACTTTCTAATTAAGATTTTTGTTTGTATTATGAGGGCAAAAGAGTAAGCTATTAATAGAAAGCACCACAAAAATAGAGAGGTGCATCTTACATATGCATAGCTTAAATAGGTCTCACTCTACGATACTTGCCAATGCAATGAGTCAACATATACCCAAATTATGATTGATTACTATAAAAAATGAGCTCTTTGAAGAAAAAATCCGTCAAAAATCTAAAAATTTTTGTTAGAAATTATAATTTAGGGTGAAATCAATTTTGCCAACAACATGTGCATAGGAAGCAGGGTTCTGATAGAATATATTTTTTATGAATTTTCAATGGAATACAAACAAAAAATTTCTTAATTAACTGATGACCAAAAACATAAATTTTTTTAAAAATGACAAAAATACAAGTAAAAAATCCACCAAAGTTTCAGGTGAATTTTTCCACTGACTTTTGTCATTTTTGTATCAAAGTTTACTAGAGGAAAATTCTTAGGAAATCTGTTGGAAATTTGTAGAAAAATAAAACTCCTCAACCTCTATTCTTATGGATACAAATAGAAATTTATAGCATATAATATCAACATATTCTACCATATCATTATAACTTGAAATTAACAATTTTAACTAACAATGATATAAACCAATCATTAGAAAATATTTAGAATAAATTTATATTTTTAATTTGTATGACAATAACAAACCAAGTTCATCACATTGATCACAACATATAATAAATCTAATCATCTTCAATCTCCTCAACCCTTTGAATCTTCTTCTAATATTATTTTTCCCTGATTGTTCTCATCTTGACTGAGTTTCATGCATGAGTATATATGACTCAACATATAGCCTCTTCTCTATCTCCTCGGTCAGAGCAATACCCTTTGGCTAACTATCTCTTTAATAATGTTATCACCATAGGTTGCTAAGTTGGATGACTATAACTCAAATGTATAAGCTTCGGAGTCTAATATATATTCTCTCTCCTTATTCATGCCTCCTACCGCATGTGTAATACCTCTTATGATAACACATGGTTGTACCTATTCTAATTAGGTCTGATGAAGATAGTTAAAATTTCAAAATTTTTGCATCCATCCATCTTACATGTGTCTATATAGGCCATGTATGCATAAGAGTGTCTAAAATTATTCTAAAGTAAATCCCTGGGGTCCTTGTGCATGCATGTAAAATCTAAATTATTTTCTTTTGGAGTATTGTAGTGCTACGTTGGCAGCACTGCAGTGCTGGGTTTAAGCACTACGGTTATATAGGGTAAAGAGCTCTACACTTGACAAATTTTTATAAAAATATTAAAATCCATTCAAAATCATTTTTATCAAAACTAAAAAGCCCTTTTTAGCTTGGGGGGGGGGGGGGGTTACTTGGGGGGGGGGGGGTGTATTTTAATGAGATAAAGCCAGGTTTTAGCGACTTCGATTCATTTTCTGTTATCAGCTTAGTTTAAAAAATTGTCTAATTTGATGTAGGTTACATTCTTCCAATCTCAATTTTTATAAATATAAAAGTTGGGATTTTCCTACTTTAATTTATAATTTCATATTATAAAAATAAGAATAACTTTGTACCCGTAAAACTTTTACCATGACTTACTATATATGGGTCATATTGGGTTATGTTGTGATAGTCCCTTTTTTGCTATAAGATCGCTGATTTTTGGGGATTGATTGTAAAATATAATTATAGGGAATAATGTCTAGTCAAGTGAGATAATAATGGGTAGCATCTCAACGTTTGTTTTTTCTTATTTTCATGTGTAGGTTTATTTATTTGTGTATTCTTAATGGTTATCTGATGGATCTAAAAGGCCTATATATTACAGATTGACATAGTGATAGTTAGGTTGCATAGCTATAGAGTACTATTATACTATTATTTTTTATTCCATTTCTCAATTTGTCTTTAAGAAATTGTGTTAATGCTAGGGCATCCCCTGGAAGCGACGCGCTGTATGTCCTGAATATAGTGACAAGTGTGCAAGGGCCGCTGCACCGGCGCCTGGGTGTAGTGTTAAATAGGCAAGGGTTCCCTAGTTTTGTATTCTTAATGGTTATCTGATGGATCTGGAAGGCCTATATATTATAGACGGACATAGTGATAGTCGGGTTGCATAGGTATAGAGTACTATTATACAATTAATTTTTATTCCATTTCTTAGTTTGTCAATCTTTTAGCCCAGTTTATGAGTGAAGCATAGAGCAGGGTTTCTTCTATCAGTTCTAATGATGTTGATAAACACTTACAAATATTTTTTAGGTTAATGGCTTTTAGGTTTGAGGGCACTATTGATCCCAGAGCAGTATAGGATTAGTTGATAAGGTTTGAGAAGACCTTTGTTGGGATGCAGTATCCTCTTGAGAGGAAGATGTAACACCTAATGAATTCAAGCATAATTATAGGTATTTTGACCTGATAAATAAGCATAATGAAGTGAAACTTCTACATTTTAAGTCTTCTGCATGTGTATGTGAGTGTATTGTATGCATAAGTGCGTTTGAATCTATTCTGAAGTTGGTCCCAATGATCCATGTGTATGCCTATAAAATCTAATTTTTTTTCTTAGGAGGCCTATTGTGTTAAGTGAGAAGTGTAAATTATATACTATTGGATGTATTTTATTTCCAAAAAAAAATATGTTGTTTAAGTTATTTTTGTGAAGAAAAACTCAAAAATTCCAAAACTTCTAAGGAGTCCCCAACGGCATAGTGTGCAATGTAACAAACTACAACGCCCATTCAATATCATCGAGGTGCTATAAATTGGACATTGCGAAGCTGAGTTCTTTATGTGTAAGCGATTTAGCCGCAACACATCCATCCCCACAGCATTACTAGAGCGACAATGTCAAAAGCTCACCATGGCAGCATCAGATTCTCTATTTTCAAATGCTGCAGCATCTTAATTTCTCACACCTTAGCACCATTTTTACTACATGGGCGCTGTAGTGCTCAAAGATTAATAATGCCATGATGTTGTAGTTGCAACTTCAAAGGCCAAGATATCTCAATGAAAAGACATAATTATTCACTAAATAACTAATCCATGTCAACGAGCATCATAGTAGTGCAAAAGTTTTAGTGCCAATGCATTAGTTAACTTGAAGGGTGATGTGGCACCATTATTAAAGCACCGCAGCGCCAAATACCTTTTATTAATTTTCTAGAAATAGTTGATGTTATGTTTGTAGGGGAGTTCATTTACTTGTCTAAAATTTAGTACCTTTTAGAGTACTTCTCTAGTCCTCTCTGAGAGTTAGAGAACTTCTCTAGTTCTCTCTTAGAGTAAAATCTATGGGAGGCTATAGAAGTATAAGAAATAATCATTTAGAGTTATTGGCCATTATTTCTTGAAGAAACTTTGTAAGTTAAGGGAGAATGAGTGTAGATAATATACTTTGGTTCTTCTTGGTGATACCACTCTCTTATATTTTCATCCATCCATGAGTATAATAAAAATAAGTTTGATTGTTATTCAATTTATATTTAACTATTTCTCTTATTTTGGATTGATGATATAAAATGCATGGTGAGTAATAATGAAAACTCTTATTTTATAAGTGTTAAAATATGTTTTCAATATTATCTTTCTCTTTATTTAATGCATATAGAGGTTATATGTATAGTTAAAATTTAGTATGATATATAACCTCGATGGAGGAATACAAAAATAACTAAGAGTATTGAGATAGGATGTTTGCATACATAGATATAAGATGTCAAATATTATAGATTCTTAAGGAGTTAATATAATTATAGGAGGTAAATATATATCATTTTCATCCCTATAAGCTCGATAGACATTTAAGGATGCATATGCTATGAATCACATTACTAAGAAGAGTCTCATTAGGAAAAATATGCAATTCAAATTCATCAATCCAAAACACTTTAATTAAAAATTGTATCCAAAATTTTTATTATTTTATTCAGTGATAGAATCTCCAAAAATTCTCATTTTTATTTTAGTAGGATAATTGTTGCAATTAGAGTAAATAATAATAGTTTATTACAAGTATGCATACTTCCTTGTGGGTTTGACAATCTACTATATCACTTTATTACTTCATTCAGCACATATACTTACATATATTAAGTGAAGTTTTATTACTTTTATATCAAAGAAAACCTAAGCATTATTTAGGAGTGATATAGCTCTAGATTTTAATAAAATTCAAAAGTTCACTACACAACACTCGTCAAGTTTTTGGCGCCATTATTGGGAAAGTATTTTACTTTTATAATTGTAATCATATTATTGGCTTAATTGCATAATTAGACCTGCTTGTATCTTCTCTTTTTATTTTAATTTATTTGCTGATTGCATATTCATGGTTACATGCTTTATAGATATAAAATGGAACCTTTATTATTTGATGTTGAAAAAAAAAGAACCCTTTAAATATTCAAAAAAATTAAAAGGATTATAAAAATTGCAGAACTTATAGTAGATCAAGATCATTCTAGACCTCTTTTGTAGATGGAATTCATTAAAGCATTAATAAACCTTATTGACACTGTGTTGCCTCCTCCTTCAAGTCACCAATCCTATTTTATTTACATTTCTAATGCCACGCAGCTCACCTTGATCTATTTGTTGAGGGTTTTAGCTAAGAGGTTCTGAGTTACGCATGTGTTGTTTGTGTGAGTTTTCCTCAATGGCTTAAATTACCCAAACAGAAAACATTTATAATGTCATAGGATTCCATTTAGAAACTCGAAAAGATTTTTACAATAAATGCCAACATCTTTATAGATAAAACAATTACAATGTAAAATGTCTTGGTTTTTTACTTTCAAGGGACATTCTTCACGTTTATATTTTAGGATAGGTTATAACTTAAAAACATTCATTGAATTATAATTTTGCAGGAAAGAATACTACTTAGAAATGAACGATATGATTTTGGACTTACAAATTGAAATATCTACGAAAATAAAGGGAAATAATTACAATAACAAGTTCAAAATTAAAATAAGTACACATTTTGATGCAATGCATGAATCTTAAATTAAATTATAAATTATAGCTTAATTTGGCTCAAAATGAATAAAATTAGAAATTAAATAAGCTAAACATGATGTAAAGCTCATTAAAAAATATAGCACATTATATTAAGCTTGTAGATTATAAAATCATGGGAGTTAGAGACCAAATGCCCAAATCATTCATATCTAAAACAACTAATCCAACTTAGGCTAAAATTTCCCATCACTTGTAATTGAGAGTTATATGTTATTGACATAGGCCCATAACAATGATAGTCAAAGAGACATCAAACAAATTCTTCTATTCCATCTCATTAAAAAGGCACATTCATGCCCACTAGTCATGATATTACATGATCAATAATGTGCAAATTATTTGGAAAAGGTTTAAACTTTATAGAACTATAAAGTACCATTTTAACATTTCACACTACTACTTCATACCACTACTTCCACTCCAGAGTCGTCTTCCCCTTTACCTTCTCCACTAATATCACTTAGTATTGTACCTTCCTCATCTAGCACTTCCATTCTTAAGCCCCTACAAAACTTTTCTATTCCCTACTCCTCTCTACTTTCTCTTCCCACCTCATCAACAAACCATCCTCTCCCTATCTCATTTTCAACCACTATCCTAGTCTCTGCTACACCTTCTTTTCCTCCACTATAAGCATCCATTCATCATATTCTCACCAAATTTAAATCTACTCACCAGATTTAAATACGATCATTTAAAATTGTGGCATTTTTTTATACTTCTTTCATACCTCTCCTACTGATCTTGACTTATACTCTACTACTACAAAATTTCCATATTGCAGCTAAGCAATGTCAGCCAAATTCTAAGCATTACAAACTCAAGAAACATGAGATTTAGTCCCACCTTATCCAAATCAACATGTACTTGGCTAGAATTGACTCTTTAAAATTAAATAGCATCAAGATGGCTCTTTAACTCGTTATAATGCCTAATTAGTTTATCAAGGATATAAATAAAATTATGGCTTAGATTTCTATGAAACTTTTAATTTGGTGGCTAAAATTCAAATATTTTGACTTTTGATTTTTCTCACTTAATAACATCACTAGAAAATAAGCTAATTAAATATCTTCAATGCATCTTTACATGGTTATTTAACTAAAACTATCTTTATTACTCAACCTCCTAATTTCAAATATCCTAATTTTCCTAATTATATTTATCATTTAAATAAAGACATTTATGGCTTAAAATAATCTTCTTAAAAGTGGGTTTCAACATTATTGAATCTTTAATTCAGTGGGGTTCTCAACCCAGCACTTTTGATCCCTCTCTTTTCATCTAATCTAAAGCTATTTGCTCTATTTTCTAGGCTATGTCAATGATATCATTCTTATAGGAAATAACTATAATAACCAAAAATTTTAAAAAGTGAATATATTTAAATTATAGAAATATGAAGTGCACCACATTAGTGCTCGGTTAGTGACCAAAGAGGTACACTGTTCTCTATCAAATAGTAACTCAAGATTTGATATATAGCACTACGACATGGTGGTCTATTGCTCCATAGTGCTAGACACTAAATGAATTTTTTATATATATTTAATATAAATATCCTCCAACCAATCCATCCCCTCCCCATTTTTGTTTCCTTATTAGGCAAGTAAAGGAAGAGTAAGAGAGGAGAGAAGGGAGAGAGAAAATAGAAAGAAAGTATTATGGGGATTTGTTTGTCACTATTTTTGTTACAAAAACTATTTTAATCATTGAAAGTGGCCTTAAAAAACTTAAAACTGCCATTGTTAGATCGCAAGTCTTGGATGAGAAAAGTGGAGGGTTGTGTTAGATAGTTGATAGCCAGCGTTAAACTTGTCAAATAATCAATGCATGAATCCTTTAAAAAATTATGTTAATGCTAGGGTGACCCTTGGAAGCGATACGTTGTATAGCCTGAATACACTGATAAGTGTGCAAGGCCCGCTACATCGATGCCCAGGTATAATGTTAAATAGGAAAGGGTTCCCACATCAAGGATGGATGTGGGCAAAGAAACTAGTTCATGAAACTAAAATTAGGATAGAAACTTGGAATATAAGTTCCCTAACAAGAAAATTAATGAAATTAATAGATATTATGAATCATATGAAGATTAATTTTTTATGCATTCAGGAAACAAAATGTGCTGGAGAGAAGGCTAAGGAGATTGATAGTTTAGGATTGAAATAAAGATATTTGGGTAGGAGTCATACTAGAAATAGTGTAGGTGTGATTATATATAGGAGTTTAAAGGATAATATTATAAAAATCAATAGAATTATAGCTTTAAAGATTATTGTTGATGCTAAGATTGTTAATTTTATAAGTGCTTATGCTCCTCAAGTAGATTTGGATATGAATTCAAAATTAAAATTTTGAAATGACTTAGAAGAATTAATATAAAAGATATCTCTTGAAGAAAGAGTTTTTACTGGAAGAGAATTAAATGGACATGTTGGTAGAGAGGGAGATGATTTTAAAGCATTTATGGTGGCTATAGGTTTGGAATGACAAATGAACATGTTAAGATCATATTAGATTTTTCTTTTTCTTAAAATTTTGTAATTGTTAATACCTTATTTAAGAAAAGAGATGAGTACTTCATCACTTATAAAAATGGATATATTTAGATTAATTTTTTTTTATAAGAAAATTAAAACATTTAGATTGTAAAATTATTTCGAGTGAAATTTATGTACTAGACATCGATTATTAGTTTTGGATTTTAAGATAAAATGGTAGAAAATAAAAAATAAAGTAAAATGATATTCTAGGAGTAGACGGGGGCATTTAAGAATATTAACAAAAATATTTTTGAGAGTAAGATTTTAGATCCTAAGATTTTGTCTTTATATAAAGATGCTAATTTTATGTGGGAAAAAGTGGCTAGTGATATTAAGGATATTATAAAAGATGCGCTTTGAGTATTAAAGGGAAAAGCTTCTAAAAGTAAAAATATTTGGTGGTGGAATCCAAATATATAAGAAAAAGATAAAAAATAAAAAAGATTTATTATAAAAATTGGTTTAAATATAAAAATTATGATAATTAGGATGCGATGCAAAGATTTTAGTTTTAATGATTTATATAATATATTAGATATATAGGATGGAGAAAGATATATGTATAAGTTAGTCAAACAAATAGATAAGAGTAATAAGAATTTAGTTCAAGTGAAGTGTTTTAAGGATGAATATCAAAATGCACTTTTCTTAGAAAATGATATTCAACAAAGGGGGGTGAGATATTTTGCTAAACATTTTAATGGAGAATGTGAAAATATGATTGAATTTAGTGACCTTAGCACCCTAAATGAAAACAAAATTTCTTTTTTTTTATCGGTATATTAGTAAAAACTAAAGTTAAAGAGGCTTTAAAGGAAATTAAGTGTGGAAAAGCTATTGGACATGATGATATTCCAATAGAGGAGTGGAAATTCTTAGGAGATGAAGGAATTTCTTAGCTTACTAAAGGTTTTAATACTATTTTGAAGACTAAAAAATGCTAGATAAATGGATAATGAGTGTGTTAATTCTTATTTTAAAGAACAAAGGTAATGTATATGGACCTCTAAAAGGACACCGTCGCAACTACTTAGTGCAAAGGGTATACGACCGCTCCACCCTGAGGTATAGAGAAGATCATAGGCCTCCGTGCTCCTCATAAATGGGCCGATGAAAGGGCAGAATAAATCGAACATATGACTAATTAGGCTCTCGCCAGTGCACCCCGATGGGTAGTAATATATACAACCTGATCAATATCATAAGGTTTCCCCTACTCGATATATTAGCCCGAGTGGGGTTTATTTATTATGGAATTCCATTTCCCACGGGCACAAGCCCCTGTGGTTAATTATAACTCAAGCACAGGGCCTAAGAAAATACTCGATTAAGGATCCTACATTATTCTTCCCAAAAAAGGGGATTTGCACAAAAAGGGAGACTAAGAAATTCCCACTCACTAAACTCGGTTAGTCAATATAGACAGATCATCGAAGTATCCGGATGGACTAAGGCAGTTGTGGTAGGGAAGAAAAGTCATGTACATAGAGCACATATAGAGAAATGATGGAAGTGGCTCCATCTATGTCATGCGTATAAGAAGAATTTACAGTCCCTGAAGAAAATGAACTTACTAACCATTTAGGCTTACTATGAGACACCTGATGTAGTAGCCTTGAATACTAGATCTAAGGTAGGTTTAGTGTTCTACCCAATACTAACACCCGTATTCTAGCTAATACACATAAACTTATATCTTGTCTGAAAATGAATGCCAGCTAAACACCTAAGCGCTTAAAATCCATACAGTTTAGTCTTTATGAAAGATGGGTAGGTAGTTTAGTTTTAAAAGTAGGGCCGACATCTAGAGGATTTTCTAATTAACCCTAGACTTATGTAGGGTGAATGCTCCTAGAGCTAATACAATTAAAGTTTTAATTAAGTTGGTTTTTGATGTAATACATGCTAGTTAAAGATCTAAATCATGTATGCTTGAGATTTTTTTTGAAAAGCTTATAGAAAATAATTTTTAGAAAAGACCGGGCCTCCCCAGATTTGACACTTTATCCTCATAGGTCAGATTATTTGGACTCTACCCATAGGCAATAATATGCATGCAATCCCAGATAGTTCTAGCTATTTCTGATATCATTAAGTTACTATATTATTTAATTTGTAAAATTTTAAATATTAATTATGAGTAGAAAATATTTTTATCCTAAAGAGCGTAGCGAAAATAGGCCACACACATGCAAGAAAGAAACCTAAGAAAAGTAGACAATTTCTACAACGCACATAAAATAAACATATAAATATAAATCAACAAAACACAGTAAAGTCCAAGGTAAGTGTCAAATAAATATAATCCAGGGTCTGTAGAAAAGTTATGATGGTCAAGCTCCACCGATAATATCTTGGATTCTAATCCTAATGAATGACACAAGTCTTAAAAGCTAAAAATTTTGTCTTCAAGTCTCCATATTTGAGTGGATTGTCCTTCTTCAAATCATCTCTCTTTGGATCATCTCCTTTAAGCTCCATATAGTTCATCCTTCGGAAGGGTTACCCAAATGACTAAGAAATTCCTCGAGAGGGGGCCTTTCTTATTCTCTTTGGGTACCGAGTGTTTAAAATGCCTGACTTTTAAAGACTTTCACAACTTAATGTAAAACAAATTACATTACTTTATAAAAAGAAAATTCTATACCCAGACTCCTGCATGGTTATCCTAATAAAAATCACAAGCAATTATAACATCCCAAATAGTTTATTTATATCACATCACAACCAGTTAATAGTAGTGTAGAAAAGTAAACATGCTTGGCCACACTTTTTTAATTTTAAAGAGGGCTAAGCATGTCTCTAAAGCATATGCATAAAATATTATTAGTATTAAACTTTAATTATGACTTCCCCCTTTATTTTGGCTTTGAATAAGTGTGGCCAACTGCATAAGACTGGATTAATATAAAAGTGACCCTAGCCCATGGGTAGTCTAACGCTCACATCATAACAGAGGAAAAAGTGTAGTAATAAAACAACACATCACAACAATCATCACAATACATCAAAATAATCAACCAGCACTCATGCCACCCACAAATTATCACAACACAGAAAGAAGAAAAAGTAAATACCAGCCTTAATCCTAGAACTATAAGTGGTGCCCTAGAACGTCTATGTGTATGTAATAAACTGGTGTGGCTTTGGATAGGTCTTAGGTAGGGCAGTTAATTTAAGTTATCTAGAGTTCAAGTTTATTGAAGGCTGTAGGGGGGAAAACTTTAGTTAGCATTTAAATAGTAATAAATTAGGGTTCATTTTAGTTAATTTAGTTTTTTTATCCATTTTTTAATGCTCAGGGTATTGATCTATGAAGTTTAAGTTATATTAGCCAATTTTGGAAGGTCCCGCGTCCTCCTATATGCTAGGTTAAGGGGGTCCAAAAGGTCACTATAGAAAATAGTCTAAGTTTGGGAGCTCTAGCATTTTAGTTAAATATTAGGCCTTAAGGAGAGTAGTTAGGCTTTGTGTTTGCTGGATTTAGAGTTTTTCTTTGTTAAGCTACAAATTTTAGAAGTTTTGGGAAATTAATAAATTATTAAAAAAATTTTAATTAGGGGTGATTTAGGAGTTTTGATCCAAATCAACTCCAAACTGATTGGAATCACCCTCAAAGGTCAAGAATGACCTAAAAAAGTGTTCCCAAGTGTTTGGATAAAATTTAGAATTTTAAATAATTTTTAAGAATTTAATAAGGGCAAAAATGTTATTTCTAATTGAGGTTGAATTAAGGCTCCGATTGAAGTCTAACTAAGGGGCCCTAATTATCCAAGGTTTGTTAATTAAGGGGTATAAAAGGCCCAAAAAATTCTTATAAAAGTCTGGAAGGTTTAGGATATCACTAAGTTTAAATGTTGAAAGTTTCATGTCAATCGGGGATCTACCATACCTCCTAGAATTTTTCTAATTTTGCTAGATGGGTCCTTAAATATTTTCCTTAGGGTGTCACTATATTAAATAGGTTTTACAGTAAGTTTTGGACTAACCCTTGAGGTAACATGCAGGGAGTACATAAATAAATAAACATGCTAATTCCTAGGATCTATGAGGGCCTAAGCTAAGTGCTTTTGCGTCCTACACATATGAAAGATAATAAAAATAGTAATGCAGCATGCCTAACGATGTGATTAGTGGATGATTTGAATTCAATCACCTACTAATTCTCTCTCTCATAAATGCTATTCAGTTGCATGATTGATGTTTAAAATTATATAAAGTGGATCTTCCCAAAATTAGGAAATTTAAGATATATGTAATTTTAAAATAATTTAAAATATATATATATATATTAAATAATTTAATTTTTGAAGTTAATGTAATTCAAAATAATTCAATATTCATACTCATGGGAGATCTGATACGCAGATGAGATTTTCAAAATTCATTTGAAAATAATTTTTAATTTCAAAAACTTTAAGATCTAATTATTTAATAATAATTTTATAGACAAATGATTGAGTAATACATAAACAAACTGAAATTAATTTTTAGTATATAAAAAAAAATTAAATAAATAACATATTTTTTAAAAATTTCCAAGGTATTATACTCATTTTAATTAAATGAAGTTTAATATAAAATTTTTGAGTTTATAAACAAATTGAAGGGCTATTTAAAAAATAATATCTAAAATAATGAATAGCTAAATTCATTATTAATTAAATAAAAAATACGTACAATCAATAAAACTTTTAGAGTAATTTTAATAGTTATAATTATTTTAGAATATTTTTTGAATTTAATAATATTTGGTTAAGTATATAGATATTTAATTATTTAAATAACTACACAAAAATTCATATTAATTATATTTTAAAATTAAAAATAACTTATTTTTTATAAAATAAATTAATATAATAAAATAATAATTTTTAAATCAATAATAAAGTAATTTTAAGAATACTTAAGACACTAGTAATAATAATATATAATAATAAAAAATATAATAATATGTTATTATTATTAATTTGGAAAAAATACTTTTTGGGTTTTTTAAATTAAAATGAAGTGAAATATTACTTCAAATAATAGTTATTAATATTTTAATAATATAATTAAAAATTAGTTCATATTAATTAGTTTTTATTCCAAAATAATTAATATTAATAAAAATTATTTCACTAAAAATTAAAAAAATTAATTTAAAATAGGAGTTTTTAAATTTTATATGATATTTAATCAATTAATTATAAAAAATAATTAAATATTTAATTATTAAAATAATTTAGAATAAGATTAATATTTATAAGCCAAATATATTTTTAAATTATAGGAAATATTTTTCTAAAAATATTGATATATAATTTGTAATATTTTTAATTTAAAATAAATTTTAAATAATTTTCATATTTTGGGATTTTAAAAGCATTAAAAAAATAAAAAAAAAGCATTTTAAATAAAAAAATGGCTGTCGACTCTCTCGGGATGACACCTTGAGGGACAGGATTAGTCCCGAGTTAATGATTTATGCGGTGCAATGATTTTGCCACCGTAATAATTAGGCAATCAAAATCACAGATATGGGGTTTCCCTTGGCCACGTAAGTAAGGCTCCTCGACCATCTAATCCTCTGTGGTATGGGATGGACGATGGTGATTTGGCCAGACTGAGAGTGAGGATACGAGATTGGATTCCGCAGTCGATCCGATCTGCGGGATGTCAGGATCTTGACCGTTGATTAAGAAATCAATGGTTTGGATTGCCTCCTAGCAGACAAAGGCGTATCCCAAAACCCTAAACAATTTTTTGGACTTTTCACTCGATTGGATGGATAGAATCGAATGAAATTTACAACCTAGACTAAATACATGAACAAAAATCATGGGAAATAGTTATTTTGGCCTAAAAGGCGCTCATTGTAAAGTTAATTAAGCTTAAGTGTAGCGACCTAGGTTAAGGGTTTTTGAATAATATAACTGTTTTATCTTTATGATCTTGACACGATTGAGCTTGTGGATTATCCTCAAGCAATTTCCTAGTTGAAATTGGGTTTTGAAATGCCTTGGATCAGTTGGAAATCGCTTGAGAACTTGTTTGTCCTCGGCTCACCAGAGATCTCACCGTCGGTGGGGTATTTGAGGCAGGTTTAGGTTGGGAAAGGTGGAGGGAGGTCGTGGGAGCTCTCTCACCAAGTTTTAAGAGCTAAGAAGGTCTAGGGAAAGAGTAATCACACAAGAGCCCCTCAACAAACCCTAAATAAACTATTTAAAGACCTAGGCTCTAGATAGATGGTCTAGATCTGTCCTAGGGTTGATTAGGAGGGAAAAACCACTAATTTGGCCGTGGTTTGCATTAGGGAGAAAAAGGAAAGGATTTAAATGGATTTAAGAGCCATAATTTGACCACAAAAGGTCAAATTGACTTAATTAAGACTTGGGTTGACCAAGTCAAGGTTTGACTTGGTCAACCTAGTCAAATAGGTCAAAGGGGGTGAGGGCTTGAGTCCAAGGGAGAATTCGATTGATTTGAAATTAAATTAGGCCTATCTAGGCTAATTGGGTCAACCTGGGTTGCCCTAATCAACCAGATTGACCTAGGGCATAGGTCTAGGCTTGATGGGTTGGGTCTGACCCACTGAGTCCATGGGAGGTGAAAATTGAGCTCAAGAAGCTCTAAATTGGCTCTAAAAATTAAAAGAATGCATTTGGGTCAATTTGGGTCAACCCAGGGTGACCTGGTTAACTAGGTTGATGTAGGACCTGGGTCAGGGCTCAACAAACTCACTTTAACCCACTGAATTGAATGGGAGGGATCTTAAAGCTAGGCCTGGCTTATTTGACCAAGTCAAACCCTTTGACCAAAGGTTTGAGCAAAAGAGAGGTTAATAAATGGATCTCCAATAGGGGCGGTAAATAAACTAGTGAACCACGCGTGTTGGCATTGCCCGAATGTGATAAAAGAATTAAAGTAAAGAAAGCAAGTAAAAAGGTTACCAAAAAGGTGAAAAAGTAGGGGGCCTTTCTCCTAGCCTTACCCTATAGCAAGGGCAGAGCATAGATGAGAGCAATGAGCAATAATACATATCACCAAAAGGTAAAGTAGGGAGTTCCTCTCCTGGCCTTACCCTATAGCAAGGGCAGAGCCTAGGAGAGAATAAGGAGTAAAGCAAAATGATGTTCTTGTAAGAAATCCAAGAGCTAACGTGCACTTGATCTATATCTCTAGGTATTGTGTATGTTTCTCCCCTAGACTTACCCTATGGTAAGGACAGAGCTGAAAGGAAAAAGAAAAATAGTAAAGAATTACTATAAGGTAAAAAAGTAGTGGTATCTTCTCTTGGCTTTACCCTATAGTAAGGGTAGAGTCTATAAGAGAATTAAAGAGTAAAGTTGTAAAGTAAAATATCACCGAATGGTGAACAAGTAATGGGATCCTGTCCTGGCCTTACCCTATAGCAAGGGTAGAGCCTAGGAGAGAATCAAAAAGTAAAATAGTAAATTAAGCCAACTATCTGTCTGATTTTATCGAAACAGCATAATAGAAGGTGAAAGGGGTGGTGAGGAATGCCTCTTAGTAGCTCTATCGGGCTTTCTCAACTGGGAAATTCTCTACATCTACATTTCCATTTTAGTTTGACAAATATAGATGGGCTCAATATTCACTTGATCATTTCAATTGACTAAATAAAGAGTCAGGGTCTGATGCATGCTTGATCACAACAGGACATAAGAGAAGTAAAAGGTAGTGATGAACACCTCCCAGGGACTCTATCGGGCTCTCTCAACCAGGTATTTGTCTATGTTTGCCTTACTAATTTAGTTTGGCAAATAAAGATGGTCTCAATACTCACTTGATCATTTCAACCAAGTGAATAAGGAGTCTTTGTCTGATGCATGTTTAATCATAACAGGGCATTAGAGAAGTAAAAGTGTAATGAGGAATGCCTCTCAGGGACTTTATCGCGCTCTCCCAACCACGTAATTCTCTATGTCTACCTTACCATTTCAGTTTATCAAATATATATGGGCTCAATACTCACTTGATCATTTCAATTGAGTGAATAAATAGTCGGGGTCTGATGCCTGCATGATCAGAATAAGGCATCAGAGAAGTAAAAGGGTGGTGAGGAATGCCTCATAGGGACTCTGTCGGGTTCTCTCAACTGGGTAATTCTCTATGTCTGTCTTACCATTTTAGTTTGACAAATATAGATAGGCTCAATACTCACTTGATCATTTTACTCGAGTAAATAAAGAGTTAAGTTCTGATGCCTGCTTGGTCACAACAGGGCATCAAAGATGTAAACGCGTGGTGAGGAATGCCTCCCAAGGACTCTGTCAGGCTCTCTCAATAGGGTAATTCTCCATGTCTGTCTTACCATTTCAGTTTAGCAAATATAAATAGGCTCAATACTCACTTGATCATTTCAATCGAGTGGATAAAGAGTTGGGGTCTAATGCCTACTTGATTAGAATAGGGTATCAGAGAAGCAAAAGTGGTGAGGAATGCATCCCAGGGACTCAGTCGGGCTCTCTCAACTGGGTAATTCTCTGCATCTACCTTGTCATTTCATCTTAGCAAATATAGACGGGCTCTATATCCACTTGATCATTTCAATCAAGTGAATAACAAGTCAAGGTGGTGGGGTGAGCCTCTCAAGGGCTCTATCGGCCACCCTAACTAGGTAATTAAGTGAATATGGAAGTGGACAACTACCTACCTGATCCTATCAAGGCAGCTAGACAGAAGGCGAAAGTCACCTCAACATCAACTTGATATAGATTTGCATAGGTATGTGAGGGAGAAAGTAAAGATAATTATAAAACTTTTAGTGAAAAAGTTATTTAAGAGACCTCAAACCAACTTCTAATTACCTTGTAGTGGAAGACTTTACGGCTATAGGTATCAGAATACCAATGGAATTCTCTAAGTAACTTTATAAAAAAATTTAAAATAACATAGAGAAGGGGGAATTTGAGCTCTCTAAGAGTAAAGTTGCGTTCCACCTGTGAACAGTGAAATCGGTTTTGCTCCACTTAGAGCTTCTCTATTTTTTTTCCCATCAAAAATTATAGATGAGAAGAAAAAAAGGGGGGAAATTAAGCTCTTAGAGATTAAAGTAGGGTTCCCCCTGTGATAAGGGCAACCAATTTTACTCTATTAAGAGCTTCCTCTTTTATTATTATTATTATTATATATATATATATATATACGGTTAATGATCGAAACACAAAGAAAGGGAGATAAAGTTGACTTTGATAAGCCAGGTCATGTTCGCCACATGACAAAACTAGGGAGAGAGACGTTATATATGTTTTGGAAAATAATTAAAATATTTAATTTAATGACCCCAGCCATACTTGTGAATGCCAAGTGAAATTAGGGAGCATAATCATAGTGAAATTAATATAAAAATAGAATTGATATATAGATAATGGGTCAACATTACTACTCCTAACTAATATGGGTTGGTATGGACCCAGTATCTCGCCTCAAAAGATGATTTGAATTGTTAGTTTTGATATTCCATACCATGCCTGGGATGACAAGCAAAACTAGGGTAAGAACAAATCTTCACAAAGTGAGGTCAAACTGAAGATTTTATGTGCTACCCCATTATGGTCAGTGTGCATAGACATAAACACTAATATCTCTACAATGTATTAGCATATCACCCTTAAAGATGACCTTATACTCTTCATAACGAACATTGCGTGGTAGAGGATAAATTATCGTGGCCACACATATGGCCAAAAAGTAAGAGAGATCCTTTCAGGGGGTACATATATATAGAAATATTTGTAGGAGGTAGGCAAGTTCCTCCTTTGGCGTGCTGAACTCAAGCATAGTAATTTACTCGGGTCTTCTTCATCAGAGAGAGAAATAACTAGATGAAAGTGAGAGAAAACATGGAGGATGGAATGAGTAGAGTAACTCTGCCCCATATAACCCACACCTTCCAGGTTTGAAGGGAAATCAGTTCGCCAAACATGGGCTTGCTGTAGCGCTTGTTCATCGGGCCAAGTTGAATGAACGAGACCTCGCTCTACGTAGCCATCTACAACAGTATAAAAGTAACGAGGGAAACTCTTAATATCTATATACATAGTGGTCTCCTCTGGACCCTTACTCACTGGACCCAATGGGGCACTTACATTATGAGACAAAGAGGCACACTCTTTAGATCGTACTGGACTGAATGTCTCGTACACTGGAGGCTTAGTTTTCTTGCTAGTCTGTAACAAAATACCAACACTAGTGGAAGGAGTGTTAGAAGGTCTTTGAAAGGAATCCTCAACTCTTATTCCATATATTTGATGGGGAATAGGTTTTCCATTAGTAATCTAACATCGAAAGTATTCTTCCTCATCTGAACTACTATCAACAACTAATCCACCTTCAGGTATCAAGTACCTACCAAAGGTATGAAGTGAGTCATAAACAACATAATATGGAGGTGATGAAGGGACTGAACGATGAAGGACATCGATCATCTGATCATTAGAAGAGTCAGACTTGACAGTCAAGGAAGAAGTATAAAGGTGAAGGGGAGGAGGAGTCCGAGTGTTGTAGTTCTACAACTCGTGGGTCATTCCTCTACCTCGTCTTCCCCTACCTCTACTAGAGGGAAAATTGTGCCTCACTATAAATTGAAAAGGAGCTCTATCAGAATGAACCATGGATACACCTACCTTAATACTAACCTATGATGTATCATGTATTGGCAATTATATAGGACCCTGTGTAGGTGATTGTGTAGGACCTTGTACAACACTAGCTGGTATCACTTGTGACTAGGTAGGTGGAGGTCTACAAGTCTTTCGAGGTACATAATACTCAGCGTCATCGTAAATAGAGACCTCATGAATGGAAAAGGGCTGGGTATCTCCAAGAATGGTATACTCAACATCATTCCTCATATACTTTATATATTGGTGCAAGGAAGAGGGCACTATTTTATACTCATGAAGCCAAGGCCTTCCTAAGAGAGCCTTATATGAAGTGTCAGCCTCAAGTACGTGAAACTTTGCTTCAGTTATGAGATTCTCAAACTCAAAGGTAGGGTAATAGACCCTAGAGCGCACTGGTCTTGATCATTCAAGTCTTTGACATGATCTTGTCAGAAGTGAGCTTCAAGTGACCTAGGAAGAGACCTTTTAAAGTTTTGTAAGTAAGGATATTTATTAAATCCCCTTGGTCGATAAGAACCATGTTCAACTCATAACCATTGAATTCAATAGTGACTTACAAGAGATGATTTTGCTCAGAAGTCCCTAAAAGAAGGTCACAATTTATAAAGATAATGCTTGGCATCTCTCCCAATCTGCATGTATCCTCAATAGAATCAGAAGCCAAGAATACTAGATAGGACTCTAGTTTGAGTAAGGCTTTCACCAGTGTCTCTCTCAAGTTATGGGACATCATCAAAGTGTCATAAACGCTAAGAAGAGATTTAATTTTTCTTAGATGAACCAACATATTATAGTCGACCTCTAGTTTGGGGCCTTTCCCTTTCTCCTTAGATTACTTTTGGAGGAAGGGGTAGGATCATCCTGCTGGGTAATGATATTTTTATCCTTTTCTTTTATATTCTTGGCCATCTGAGGTGGAAGGACCTTTCCTGAATGCAAGTAAACTTTCTGTATTGAGTCATCTTCAATAGGAGATTAATTTGGTTCTGGGGTGGTGGCCTGTGCTGGCTCTCAGGAGAATGCTTGGAGTGGGTTCTCGAATTCATCTTATGAATCCATGTAATAGCCACCCTATGAGATAGTAAAGATTGGTTCATCATCGTGCTCAGACTCATGTTCACATACAGGATCATTTATATAATCAGAAGTATATAAAACATGAAAAGAGAAAGTACTAGAAGAAGTAAAAGTAAAATTAGAAATAGACAACCACAAGTAGCCAGAATCTCCTTCATCTATATTTCATCATCAATCGAAAGGAAAAATAAAGTCCTTCAGTGTTAGTATTGAAAGGAACCTATCTTCCCTTATGAAGTTATAACAAATTTTTCTTTTTCATACATCTTTTTAGTACATGTAAAAAAAGCATAAGAAATATGCTCAGTAGGCACTACAATAGAAAAAGAAGGAGAATAAGGTGCTGGCATAGTAACTAGGGCGGTAACTGTAGAATCAGCCTAGGGAGGTCTCGACCATCTCAACTGCCTCTAAACTCAAAACTGACCGATCGATCATCTTCTTTGTCTTCTGAGAGAGTGCTAGCTTCCACTCTCCCTCAGAACCTCTAGTAGATCTATTATTACTATCCTGACTGCCACTATAGCTAGAACTGGAGATCAACTGAACTATTTGAGTGGTCCTACCCTATTGTTGCACTAAGTCACTATCTTATAGATATAGGTTCCCACTGGCCATGAGCCTCTCAACTTTATTCGTAAATACATAGCAGTCCTCTAAAACATGACTGATATGCTTGTGATAGGGATAATAGAGTGGGTGTTATGTTTATCCTTCCTCCTCCACTCTATCATTGTCTGGGAAAGTCAATATATTTTTCTTAATAAGGAACCTAAAGATCTTTCTCGCACTTTCTCTTTAAAATAGATATTCCTTACTAAGATTGTCCTGTAGGTACTGCCGGCAATCTGGAGTCCTACAAAAGGGTCTTGACTGCACTACTAACTGACCCGATGAGTATAACTACTATGGAGGTGCTGAACTAACTGCGGGCCTCTTGTTCTTATCTAATGTCCCAAGAGTACTATATACCTTCCTTTTCCTAGGAGGGGGTGCCCCTGAAGACTCCTGCCGCTGAGGTCTACACAAAGGCTGACTCTCAACCTTAGGAGGGACTATATTGGATATGTTGTCCTACAAACTAATAACCTTCATCAATAATTTTTGGAAGATTTTAATATTGAAACCCTTCAAGTAATTTTCTATGGGACCGTCGATATTCTTCAACAGGATCTCTATAGCATGCTACTCCTATAACTAGGGCTTGCACTAAAGGCTAAGGTTCCTCCATTTGATTATATAATCTAGGAGACTTTCTCGGAGACGATAGTAAGTCACTACTAATTCTCCAATTATGACTTGGTGCTATACACTAACAAACCTCTGAATGAAAAGCTACTCTAGTGCAGACTGAGTCATTGGGGAGGTCGATGTACCAACCAAAGGCTACCCCAACTAAGCTACAAATAAAGAGTCTTAACATAAGGGTATCGTTATCCCCTATGTTGCAACATATGGCCCGGTATTGTGCCACGTGCTGCCTCAGGTTCCCAAATCCATCAAAAACTTTAAAACATGGGGGAACAAAGCCAGGAGAGTAGGGCTCCCTCTCGTACTCAACTGGGTAGGGTCTCCCTCAACTAATAACTTATCCAGCCTTCAAGGAGGAAATCACCTGCTCAACCTGCTAGGCTATCATGTCCTGAATCTGTCTCGCTGACAACTAAAATGACTGACTATAAACTATGGTGGTAGATACTGTATGTTGGCCAAGAACTAGTGGGGGTACTATGGTCTCATATTAGACAGAATAGGAGTGACTATGCCCGTCATCTGAGGCAACACCCCCAGTGCTGTCAAATGCACGATCAGCACCACCATGGCTCTGGCTATCTCTACCATATGAGTCTAAAGGTGTAGAATGGTAGCCTCTGTATCAACTAACATGGGAAACCCACCCACCTCAAGCTCGCCCTACTCCTAGTCATCCTCGGGCACTCTCTGCTCATCCTAGGGACCTTAA
>NW_021320159.1:165118-170109 GCF_001605985.2 Dendrobium catenatum
TTAGCCCCCACAGCTAGGCGGAGAAGCCCTTACAAAAACACTTCCACCTTCCCCGGTGCGACGGAGTAGCCGGGTCCTTTGACACCAAAGAGAACTTCTTCTTTGGTGAACTTACCTCGAGACAAGCCTTGAATGCACTGGTTCTAAGATGCGAGTTCACCGGAGCAACCGTGTGGATCCCCCACCACACTCCCTTGAGTTCCTCCCCCTCACAGGATCTTCTCCCTCTTAAACTCCACCCTTTCCTCTCTCACTTTCAATCTTTCTCTTCCAGTTTCCCCCACAAGAACGAAGCTACAATGGATTCCAAAGGCACTTACAAAGTGCCTTACCATAGCTTAAATAGAAGAGCTAAAAACGAGCTCATTAATGCAAGTTGCCAACATTACGATAGGTATATCGTCCTGGCCGATCAGTACAAATTCAGCTCATCAGCCCAGGACGATTTGGGACGATCAGAAGAAAATTGGTTACATCGTCCTGGCCGATATAACGATCGTCCAGGCCGATTAGTTTAAAAATAATTTCAATCATCCTGATCATCGCCCTGAATTTGAGCTGTCCGATGTAGATCATCCAGGACATCATCCCGGCCGATGTGATCGTTTCAATCAACCATTAATACTTTCCAAAGATACCAGATCAATTTAGGCATAATTGAGTTAGATCATCCTGGAAGATATAAATATCGTCCTGGCCGATTTACTAAAACAAAGAATTCCTAAACTGATTATGGCGGTTGATTCTTTCTGAATTAAGACTATCGTCCTGGCTGATACATGTATCATCCAGTCCGATATAAATGACGGCTGCCTTAATGAGGATGCCCTGATTAGGGTTTCTGATTTTAGAAATATATCGTCTAGGACGATATAAATATCATCCCGGCCGGTATTACCAAAAATAGAAATCTTATAGGGAACAACAGGAAATCTTCCAAGTTACAAATCAATAGATCCCTCACCAAATACAACAGACTCAAGAAAGAAAAAAGATTACAAAGTGACACAGACCTAATCTATCCAATCTTGTGCTGGTTCCAAATTGCAGTCTGATCATGTTGACCTGAAACGTTAGCACAAAAGGCAATCGTAGAGAAATAAGGAATGTTTTATATCATCAAAATCATAAACCATAGATCCGCAACAGGAACATCTAAACCCACTACCTAGGTGACCAGGGGAACAAAAACTATAGGAAGTGTCGGGGTTTTCTTAGTAGTCTCAGGGAGAGAGGGTTGAGCAAACACAGATGCCCAATAGGCGGAGTTAAAAGGAGCTTCGATCTGGCACCCCTCTTTCTAAAGGAAGGAGGGGGAACCCAAACTTGAGCTATCTCCGCTGGAATAATAGGAGCAATAACTGACTGTCGACACTGAGGGACTGGAGCATCTTGTATAATAAGTATAATAGGTACAGGTTTCCTAACAACTAGATGAGAAGGAGAAACCAGGAGTGGCTTAGGAACTAGCTTCCTAACCATAGGGTGCACTACCTACATACGAAGGGGAGCAGGATGAGCAGGTGCCTGGGCTGTCCGCCGAGCCACTAGTTATTTGTAAAGGTATATGGCTACATGTTCTCTCCTCTAGGGATGAGAGAGTGTAACAACCTCAATCGAGGTTAGCCCACAAAGAGTGACGAAAGCCGAGTCAGTGAAGGAACTAAAAGTGATCCCTCTAATGGGCAGACTAGTTAGCAGGGATTTAGGGAGAGTCACCTATGTGTCTGAACCAAAGCAAAAAGTCATAGAACAAGCATGTGAAGCCATGGCACTACTGCCAAAGGAATAAAGAGAATTGAAAATATTAGTAAGAGTGGAAGCCACAAGAAAAAAAAATAAAATTTGATAAGGTACAGAATGACCTAGAAGGTTGGAAGGAAAGGGACCACAACTAGGGGAAACCCAAGCTAAAAAGGGAACCTAACTAAGAAAAGGATCCTAACTAAGAGTATGATGAACCTAATCTAAGGAGTACAAATCATAGAGTACACACAAGAAAGAATAATACATGATCTAAAGATAGAGAGAAATGGGTCCCACCGTGGTTGTCAGAAATATGAGGACCTCTGGAAGGATACCGACATTGCTACTGAGTGTAGAGGGTATATGACCGCTCCACCCTGAGGGATAGAGAACATCACAAGGCTCCACACTGCTCATAAATGGGCAAATGGAAGGGCAAATTAGATCACACATATGACTAACAATTTAGGATAGCGACTTTCGCCAGCTCACCCTGATGGGTAGTAATATATATGACCTGATCAATATCACGAGGTTTCCCTGACTCGATACATCAGCGTGAGTGTGGTTTATTTATTATGAAATTTTGTTTCTCATAGGCGCAAGCCCCCGTGATTAATTATATCTCTAGCCTAGGGCTCGAGAAAACTTTTGATTAAGGATCTGACATTATTCTTCTTAAAAGAATAGATTAGTATAAAAAGGGAGACTAAGAAATTCCTACTCAAAAGGAAAGAAAGAGCTCAACTCGGTTAGTCAACATGCATGATTCATCTCAGTATTAGGAGGGACTAAGGAAGTTGAGGAGGGAAAGAAAAGTCATGCACAAAGAGCATAGAGAGAGAAATGATGAAAGTGTCACCATCTATATGACGTGAATAGGCAGGATTTATAGTCCCTAAAGAAAAGAAACTTACCAACCATTTAGGCCTACTACGAGATACTCGATGTAGTAGCCTCCAATCTTAGATCTAAGGCGGGTACTGTTCTACCCAGCACTGACACCCATATCCTAGCTAATGGACCTGGACTTATATCCTTCCTAAAAAGGAATGCCAATTAACCACCTAAGCGCTTAAAATCCATACAGTCTAGTCTTTATAAAAGATGGGGATAATTTTGTTTTAGAAGTAGGGCTGACATCTAGAGGATTTTCTAATTGGCCCTGGACTTATGTAGGGTGAATGCTCTTAGAGCTAATGAAATTAAAGTTTTAATTTATTTGGTTTTTAATACAATGCATGCTAGTTAAAGGTCCAAATCTTATATGCTTGAGATTTTTTTTTTAAAAAAGGCTTATAGAAAATAATTTGTATAAAAGGATGGGCCTCCACAGATCCGGTACTTCATCCTCATTGGTCAGATTATTCGGACTCTATCCTAAGAGGGGAGGTATATTATTATAAGGAGGGAGAGAGATGCAATAATATGCATGTGACCCCGAACGATTCTGGCTATTCCCTAGATCTTTAAGTTTCTTTGTTATTTAATTCTTAAAATTTTAAATACTAATTATGAGTAAAAAATATTTTTATCCTAAAAAGCCTAGCAAAAATAGGCCACACGCATGCAAGAAAGAAACCTAAGAAAAACAGGCAATTTATAATACACACGGAAAATAAATACATTAATGTACAATAATAAAACATAGTAAAGTAAAGTACACAACAAGGGCCATATAAGTACAACCTAGGGTCTGCAGAAAAGTAACGGTGGCCAGGCGCCACCGATAATATCCTGGATTCTAATTCTAATGAATGACGCAAGTCTTAAAAGCCAGACATTTCTTCTTCAAGTCTCCATCTTTGAGTGGATCCTCTTGTAAGATGCTATAGAGAATAGCATATGTGCCTTGAAACCCTAAACTTTTTTTTTTTTTTACTTTTCTCTCGATTGGATGGATGGAAAAGAATGAAATTTAAAACCTAGACTAAATACGTGAAAAAAAATCATGGGGAATAGTTATTTTGGCCTAAAATGCGCTCATTGCAAAGTTAATTAATCATAAGTGTAGTGACCTAGGTTAAGCATTTTTGAAGAATTTAACCATTGGATCTTCAGGATCTTGACATGGTTTAGCTTATGGATTGTCCTCGTGCAATTTTTTAGTTGAAATTGGGTTTTGAAATGCCTTCAATATGTGGGAAATCACTTGGGAACATGTTTGGCCTTGACTCACTGGATATCTCACCACCGGTGGAGTATTGGTGGCGGGTTTAAGTTGGGAAAGATCGAGGGAGGTCGTGGGAGCTCTCTCACCAAGTTTTAAGAGCTGAGAAGGTCTAAGGAAAGAGTAATCACAAGAAAGCCCGTCAAGAAACCATAAATAGACTATTTAAAAGCCCACGCTCTAGATGGATGGTCTCGATTTGTCCTAGGGTTGATTAGGAGGGAAAAACCACTTATTTGGTTGTGGTTTGCATTAGGGAGTAAAAGGAAAGGATTTAAAATGATTTAAGAGCCATAATTTGACCTAAAAATGTCAAATTTACTTAATTAAGACTTGGGTTGACCAAGTTAAGGTTTGACTTAGTCAACCTAGTTAAATAGGCCAAAGGAGGTGAGGGATTGAGTCCAAGGGAGGATAGGCTAATTGGGTCAACCTTGGTTGACATGGTCAACCAACTTTACCTAGGGCACAGGTTTGGGCCCGATGGGTTGGGTCTAACCCACTGAGTCTAGGGGAGGTGAGAATTGAGCTTAAGAAGCTCTGAATTGGCTCTAAAATAAAAAGAAGGCATTTCAGTCAATTTGGATTAACCCAGGTTGACCTTGTCAACTAGATTATCCCAGAGTCTGGGTTAGGGCTCAACAAACTTAGTTTGACCCATTGAATTAAATGGGAGGGGTATTAGGGCCTGGCCTGGTCAATTTGACTAGGTTAAACCCTTTGACCAAAGGTTTGATCAAAAGAGGGGTCAACAATACACCAGATTGTGTGAATTATAGAGGAATTAAGTTAATGTGTCATACTTTAAAACTATGGAAGAGAGTTATGGAGTATAGGTTACGGCATGATCCAAATGTTTCTCAAAACCAATTTGGATTCATGTCGGGTAGGTCTACTATGGAAGCCATACATTTATTAAGAGGTTTGATGGAGTTATATATAGAGAATGAGGATCTACATATAATATTTATTGATTTAGAGAAAGCATATAATAAAGTTGCAAGGAAGTGTTATGGAGAGTTCTTGAAAAGAAGGGAGTTAATAACACTTATGTTAAAATCATTAAAGATATGTA
>NW_021320159.1:170209-180438 GCF_001605985.2 Dendrobium catenatum
AGGAGAACTCTTCACTGGTCCGCATATCAATAATGTACGTTTATAATTTACTTTTAAGAGCAACAACCTCAATTATAGAAAAATCACTTAGATATAGCTCTGCTAGACATATCAATTTTCTCTCATCATAAGCACGAAATGAATCACTTGGGTTTAACATGACACATAAAGAAGTAACACAGTACTTGATTCAGAAAAGCAATTATTTAGCTCTTGAAGTTACATGTCAACTACAGTATAAAATAGATCGACACGATAATGATGTAGATTTATTTTATCTTCACCTCTTTTTAGTGATCGACGATGAGTTTTGTATGTTTCATTCATGTTTGGAACAATAACTTCAAAAACATCATAAAAACGTGACACTTCATTTAGTAAAGCATTACATCCATTCTCCTTTAGTAGTTGCGGTCATTGTTTGAAAATTTTAACAAATTTCATTGCATTTTTAATGTCTTGATCTTTCCTCTACAATGATTGTGATATGCCCAATATATCAATCATCAGATGCATTATAAAAATAAAATCAGAAGACTCCATGATATCAATCAGAACACCAGCTTCAACTGATTGCTGATCATTAACTCCTTTAATAATCTCTAGCACCTCGATCACAGAAGCATACATACGCATAACACCATCATAAGCTTGACCACGCATCCTTTATATGCTCAACGAGTGTTTGGCTAGAATGTCTTCAATGGCTGCCTTCAGTGTAACTGCATTAGGGGATGTGACATGTTTGATTCCTATAAATCTTTCAATCAAGTGGCCCAACTTATCTACATATCTCACTGCAATAGCAACTTGTTCTTTCATAGAAACATCACGGAATTCATCAAATATAAGTGAGAAGTATGAGTTACCAATATCTTTCATGATATATGTTAAAGTTTGAGCTGATACAGCAACACATATTTCTTTATGGACTTTTGGTGAAGTTAACTTCAGATTTGAGTTGGCATATGCAGATGTCACTATCTTAATTTCCTCATTATGATTAGTTAGAAAGTCAAATAGCTCTAAATAATTTCCTTGATTCTCTGAATTGGAATACTTATCATGCACACGAAATGATAACCCCTGATGTAACAAAAATCTAACACAATAAATGGATGCAGTTAACATGATCCTATATTATTTTTTGTTCTTATCATCTTTGCTTAGCCATAAAGCTAGAAGACTATGTTCTCAATTTTTCATCAAATCTTCACATTTTTGTCCAGCCTTATTATGTATACTATTGTGATCTCCAATGTGGCATAATAATTTCTCTTTCTTCTTCCAATTTTTGAAACCATCTCCAATAAATGAATCCCCACCACCTTGACCTTTAATAATCTGTTCTTGAGGTTTAAACAGATAGCAGTAAAGATAAAAAATAGCGTCTTTCTGCACACTATACTCTAACCAATCAGAGTATTCATCAAACCATTTCGGATTGAACCTACATGCAATATTACAATATAAAGTTTGGGGAAATTGATGACTTCTCGGTTGATGGGTCCCTTCAATAGATATGATCTCTGAATCTTATCTCTATCTTTTACATCATAACTCCAAATAGGAAGTCGTAGTCCTAGATCTACTGGGAGATTGTTAATATCAACTTCTATTCACTCTTTTCTCTTTAAATAACGCTCCATTTATTTTATCATAGAATGAAATTTAATTACCAAAAAAGAGCAACTATTAATCAAAATATTTATATCAAGATCAAACACAATGTGCAAACAAAAAAAATACTAAAATAATTATAATATTTCTAGTAAAATCTTCAATTCCATTCTAGGTTCACATGCAGATCATATATCTTACATTCCACATTTACACCTAAAAGGAAGCATTAGTAACTCTCTTTAGTCCTCCCTTCATTAGCACCATTGTATGTGTCGTATTAGAATTTAATCACTAAGTTTGCTGTTTAACTACAAATATGCATATAAATATATTGAATCAGCTTGAATCACATTTTGACCAAGCCATATTCACTCGAAATCAACTAAACAAAAAGTTCAGGATGAGATATTGGCATATAACTCAACTTGGAGTTCATGGATTCAAATCAAAACTATAGCCAATTATGAGCAATTTTTGAATTTCAAGCAAAATTATCAATCTTATTCATGAAATCAAGCAAAATTATCAACCTTATTCTCATACTACAGCACAGTATCAAAGTTTCTGACGATGTTCTCATTTTCAAGCTTCAGAAAAATCTCAAAATTTTAAAATGCTGCCAATTGCATGATTCTCTGCTAACAATGAATTCCTATGCTATCAGAATGAGAGATTTCTCTCCAAATTTCTAACCTAAGCAGGAATTATCATCAAAAGAAGTCAGGTAAATGCCAATTAGGGCTTTCATAGTAGTTTTCTATTACTACTTATGTTAAATTCCCTTGCTATTCTCTCTACAAACCAAGATCAAGGCTAAAGCTCAGAGGAAAGTTGCAAGGGAGATCAAGACTGCACGTGCCTTAGGGCTTATGCCTTTTACCACAATGGGCACAAAACCTTCCATCTTCAATAAAACTATGGAAGATAAGGAGGAGGAGTTTGAATACAATGGTACTACTTCCCCGGACTTCATATACAATTCCATTCTATGGCTTATGGGTAATTTTATGATAATAAAAAGGGAGCATTTGTACTTATCGGAGCCTGCAGAGCGTGAGCGGCTGAGCGCAGAGATGCCGAAGAAAAATGAAGTTCTCACCTCGAAATCCGATTGAGCAAGTGATTGATGAGCGCAAAGAAAAACCACGAGTAGCGATGCCGATTGACGAGCTCATGATGACCGACGGGATTCTAGCGTCGAGCGGAGAGAAGAGAACCTAGGGTGCACGGGCAGAGTCTCGAGCAGTCGGGCGAAAATGCCAAAAACAATGTTTAAGGCAATTTTTAACCTACTGAAGGGGCAATTTACTAAAAAATGTTCATGTTATAAATAATTTTTTATTTTTTTATGGGGGGGGGGAGGGGGGGCAATTGCCCCTCTAGGCACATAGAAGTTCCACTCCCGGTGTATGCTTTTTGCTGATGATATAATTCTTATTGATAAGACTAGAGAGGGAGGTTAAATTAAACATGAATTATGGAGGTCAACCATATAGTCTAAAGGTTTTCTCTTGAGTAGACCTAAAACTGAATAGATGGAGTTTAATTTTATTAGTAATAGACCTAGTGAGAGGATTGTGACTTTGGGCAATCAAGTCATTAATAAGAGTACATATTTTAGATATCTTGGATCTATTGTTCAGAGTGATTGTGAAATAGATGAGGATATTATCAACGAAATTCAAGTTGGATGGTTGAAGTGGAAGAATGCATTGGGCTTGTTCTGTGATAAAAAAGTCCCCATCAAACTTAAGAAAAAATTATTTAAAATTGTGGTGAGACTTTCCATGCTTTATGGTGTTGAATGTTGGCCATTGAAAGTGAAGCATAATATTAAGTTAAGTGTTGCAGAGATGACGATGCTCACGTGGATGAGTGGCTGTCCCCTTTGAGGTAGGATACAAAATGAGCATATACATGAAAAGGTTGGAGTAGCGACAGTGGAAGATAAGATTAGAGAGAGTCACTTTAGATGGTTTGGTCACATATATTAGCGGCCTTACATTGACATGATTATGAAATTAAAGGTATTATATATGACTTATGTTAAGAAAGGTGGAGGTAGACGTAAATAAATTTGGCTAGAAAATATTAAAAATAATATTTCTTTTTTTGATTTAACCAAATATTTTACTTTTAGTAGGACACAACGGAGAAAAATGATTCATGTAGACAACCCCACGTAGTGGGACAAAGGCTTAATGTTGTTGTTATTATTGTTTTGAAAGTGGCATTTACTTTACATCTATTTTCAATGATTTTGAGCTTTGTTCATTTTCACCCTCCTAAAATTGATAAATTTTTAATATCTCTCATTTATATAAGCATTCATTGTTTAACTTTTTGTATGTGATAGACATCATTAATCCAAATATTTTGACTAATTTATAATAAAATTTAATTGAGTGATTTTACTTATATGTCATTTTAATTGAAGTGAGTAGTATAATATTAAATATAAATTGATCAAGAGCTAATGTAATAAATCTAAATTTGATATAAATAAGATGCATATGGTTACTATTTATTTGGCATATTAATGAACACACTGGATGGATCTGTATGTTTTGATAAATAAACAGGAAATAAATATGATGTTTGCTATTATGATATACAACAGGTTATATGAATGAACTAATGTGCTAAATAAGATGGGTGAGATTGATAATGACATTATCAATAAGATAAATTACTTATCAGATGTTTGATGAGTAGAGGCTGACGATTGATGACTGATATATAAGGTAGATGATAAATAAAACTAATGATATATAAAAAATATAACATATAAGATCGATGATAGATTAAGCATATAATAGATAAGACCGAGAATATATGAGATTGATGATAAATGTAGATTAAATTGATGACCGATGAGTGGAGACTAATGATACATTATTAATAATACAAATGTTAGATGAGGCATATGATAAATAAGATCAATGATAGATATAAGATATGATAGATAACATTGATGATAAAAGAGATAGATGGTAGACACAAACTTCTTACCACTCATTTGTATTTCACCAAATAAATAAAAAGTATTGTTGACCTTATTTTTCACTTAGACTAGGGTCAATGGGTTGACTCGGTCATATTGACCAAGCAATTCCCCAAGACTATCTCCCTTGAACAAAGTGGATCAAGCATAGTCTGTGGAGCCCAAACCCAAGCCCTGGGTCAACTTGGGTTGACCCAAATTGATCCAATTCTCTTTCTTTTGATTTCAAATCAAATCCACTTCATCTCAAGCTCAATTCTCTTCTCCCTTGGACTCAATAAGTCAAACCCAACCCATTAGGCCCAGACCCTGGCCTAAGGTAAACCTAGGTTGACCCAAATAGCCTAAAGGGGTCAGATTAAGTTCTAAACCTTTTCAAACCCCATCTTAGGCTCAAACTCCCATCCCATGAACTTATTTAACTATGCTGACCAAGTCAACCCTTGATTTGGTCAACCCAAGTCTCCATTAGGTCAATTTGACTTATTTAAGTCTAATTAAATTTATTTATGGCATTTAATTCATTCTTATTGAATCGTAGATCCAAATCCCATGCTAATCAAGCTTATTTCTCTCCTAATTGACCTTTGATTGGATCTAGGTCGTTTATCATGGCTCAAATACTTTAAATACACTCTTTAGGGTTCTTAGAAGGCTCTCGCTTTTTGATTTCACCCTAGAGCCTCATAACCCAAGAACTCTCATATGTGAGCTCCCCTAAACTTCATTCACCTTTCACAACTTGGATCCACCATTAAACACCCGCCGGCGGTGAGTATTCTGGTGAACTAAGGTTAAACTCAATCTAAGGTAATTTTCATTTGATTGAAGGCATTTCAAAGCTCAAGATCCATTAAGGAATTGTGTGTGGACAATCTACAAGTGCAACAAGCCCAAGACCTCCCAAATCCATCATATAGATTAAGTAAAAAGCTTAAACCTAGACTATAACACTTAGATCAATTTAGCAAAGTAAAATAGCACATTTTAGGCCATGAAAGCATCCCCCATGAATGATCTTCATTCATAGGGATCAAGTTAAAAATTTCATTAAATTCTATCATGTATTTTGCGAGAATGAGTTGAACTATACTTTAGGGTTTTGGGTTACGCCTGTGTACGATGGGGAGAGATCAAGACCATTGTTTTCTTGATCAACAACTATGATCTAGTTATTTTGCTATTTGGATTGACTGTAGATCTAGATCTCATAGTTTCTCTTTCCATCTGCCATGATCTGGGCTGTCCACCCCAAATCGTGGTCAATCAGACAGTCAGCAGTGTGAGTTGACTTGTATTAAGAAAACTGTGTCCATCGCGGTTTGATTACCTAAAGATTGCGGGAGGCACAATTATTGTCCACACACTATGCAAGCAGTCCCACACCGCCGCGTCTCGAGCTGCTGTCGTTTTCTTTCTTTATTTAATTTTTAAAATCTTTTTTAAGTGTTTTTAACTATTTATTTAATAATTATAGTAAATTATTTAAAAAAATACATAATATATATTTTTACTTTTAGGAAAGCATTTTCCTTAATTTAAAAATAATATTAAGTCAAAATATTAATTATATTTCAGTTATTTTAATTATTAAATATATTAAATTTTAAATTATTAATTAATTACAAATTATAAAAAATATTTTATAATATTTTGTAATTGTAATTAAAAAAAATATATATTGTTATGTCATAATCTCGTACTTTATAAATTGAATTATTTTTAATTATGTTATTTTCTAAAGCCTATATATTTATTATATGTATTTTAAAACTAATTTAAATAACATATATTTTAAACCTTCTAATTTTGGGAGAACCACTTTATGAAATTTTGAACATGAGTTATACATGTGAATAGCAATCATGGGGGAAGGATTAGTGGGTGATAGGGCTCCATCTATCTACTAATCGCATCGATAAGCATGTTTTATTTATTTTTTAAACTGATACATATATAGGACGCACGAGCACTTAGCTTAGGTCCTCCTAGATCTTAAGATTTAGTGTGTTTTACTTTATTGTATTTCCCTCATGTTATCCCAAGGTTTAGTTATTGACTTTGTTTTTTAAACCCACTTAACACAGTGACACCCTAAGTATAATAATTAAGGACCCATCTAGCGAACATAAGAAAATTCTATGAGTTATGGTAGATCCTCGATTGAACTGAAACTATACACATTTGAACTTAGTGATATCCTAAACTTTACAAAATTTTATTTCAATTTTTAGGATCCTTTAAACTCCTTAATTTATAAACCCTAATTTAACCCCTTAATTAAACTCCAATAACTTCAAAAAATTCTAATATTTTTTTTTAAATCCAAAAATTAACCATTATATATCAAACTCTTTATAAATCAATGATTAATCTCAAAAATAAAAATCCCATTAATTAGACTTCAATTTGAGCATTAATTTAACCCTGATTAAAAATTACCTTTTCTTTAGATTAAATAGTTAAAAATTATTTAAAATTCCAATTTTTTCCCAAACACTTGAGAATATCTTATTAGGTCATTTATAATCTTTGGGGGTAATTGCAATTAGTTTGAAATCCCTAAAATGCCCCCTAATTAACCAATTTCAATAATTCATTAATTACCTAAATTTAAAAAATTCATAACTAACTCTAAAAAATTCTAAATATAGCAAAATAAAAGGAATTAAACTTTAATTAAGGTATATTATTTATTAAAAATATTAGTTTTCTAGAAATAAACTTAAATAAAAAAATTCAACTCTCCGGTCAACTGTAGTTCTTTAACTATGACCCAAAATTTCTAAAATTTATAACTTTGCCTAGAAAACTCCAAATCCAACAAACTAATAGTCTAACTACTCTTCTTACGGCCTAATAAAAAATTAAAATGTTAAAACCTCAAAGCCTAGTCTGTTTCCAACAGTGACTTTTTGGACCCCCTTAGCCTAATAGATAAGAGGACCCCAAACTTTCTAAAATATGTTAATTCAATTTAAACTTCAAAGATTACCACCCTAAGTGATAAAAATGATCCACAAGTTTAATTAACTAAAAAATGGATCCCAATCCATTAATATTTAAACTTTAATTAAAGTTTTATTTTTAGACCTTCAATAAACTTGAACTTGAGGCAACTTAAATTAACTAACCGACATAGGAACTATCTAAAGCCACATAAGCCTACTACACACATATAAATTTGCTAGGGCACCACTTCTAGCTCCAGGATTTGGGTTGGTGTTTTACTTTTTCTATTTCTATGATGTGATATGATTATGTGTGGCACGACTACTGATTGATCTTATTGCTCTGGTTTGATGATTATTTATTTCATTGATGTGCCTTCTTTATTTAACTTATGATGTAATATGTGTGATAGATAACCCATGGGCTACGGGCACTCTTGCTGCTAACCTAGTCTTATACAGGTGGTCAAGCTCATGTAGAGCAAATAAAGAGGGGGCAAAAAATCATTAAGCTTTAAAACTAATGGCATTTTCTATTGGTTCTTCATAAATTGCTAAAGCCCCCCTCCCTAAATTGAAAAGAACATGGCCAAATGTGAATGGAAATGTGTATTTTCTTTTCATAATAATTGCTTGGGTTATACCATATAAATTGTATAGGATGTTTTTCTTAGGATAATCCTGCAGGTTCAATTCGAGTCTAGATTTTCTTTTTCAAAATGTAATTTGTTATATAAAGTATTGAGTTATGAAAATCTTCAAAACTGAGGCATTTTAAATAATCGGTAATCAAAGAAAAAATGAAAGGCCCTTCATATAAAATTTCTTAGTTATTTAGGTACCCTTCTGGAGGATGAATCATATGGAGCCCAAAGGTGGCGATCCCAAGGTGTTGCAGATCTATTTTCATGGATGATGATTTTGATGATAGCAAACACTCTTATTGCAAACACTCTTATTATGATTTTGATGATATGTTCTCTAGGACTACCTTATCTACTAATATTTTAGGTCCACACGATCAGACTGCAATTTGGAACCAGCTCAAGATTGGGTAGAATAGGTCTGAGTCAGTTTGTACCCTTTTCCCTTTCTTGAGTCTATTGTATATGGTGTGGCTCCTGATGCTTTGTAACTTAGAAGATTCTCTGACTGTTCCCTAAAGTTTATTTTTTTTTGGTAACATCGTCTGGGACAATATTTATATCATCCTGGACGATCGATTCAAAAGTAGAAACCCTGATTAGGGCAACCTCATTAAAGCAGCTGTCATTAAGCAAAAACATCATCCTGGACGATTTTGTATCAGCCAGGACGATAGGCTCAAAATAGAAAGAATCTGCCGCCTGATATATTTAGGAATTACTTATTTTTGGACATCATCCATGGGATCATCCAGGATGATCCAGGATAATTTTTTTCCTAAATTAATCTGGCATTTAAGGAAAGAAATTATGACTTAATTTGATGATCAAATCATTCTGAACGATTGCAGGATCGTTCGGGCCGATACGCTGGATGATTGGACATCGGATAGCACTTTTTTAGGGCGATGTTCAGGACGATATTCCATGATTTGTATTGATCGTTCAGGACAATATATTATCGTTCTGGATGATATGAACAAATTTCTTTTGATCGTCTCAAATCGTCCTGGCTGATTGGGCTTATTTTGCACTGATCGTACAGGATGATATAAGTATCGTCCTAGACGATAAAGTCAGCAACTTGCATTAATGAGCTTGTTTTTAGATCTTCTATTTAAGCTATGACATGACACTTGATAAGTGTCTTTGGCAGCCATTGTAGCTTCGTTCTTTTGGGGGGAACTTGAAGAGAGAGCTTTAAAGGGAGTGAGGAACGGGTGAAGTCTAAGAGGGAGAAGATCCTGTGAGGGGGGACTAAGGGGCTGTTTGGCTGCCTGAAAAAGAAATGCAGTGTAAAGTAAATGCAATGTAAAGTAAATGTAATGCATTCTGAATATTTTGAGTCTGTTTGGTTCTCTGCAAAATAAATGCAGGAGAATTAATTCTCTTATTTGGCTAGGTATATTCAAAGTAAAGTAAAAGCATTTTTTTTAATAATTTATTTTGGTATTAACACAAATGTATTTATAATAATTAATATTATTTGATGTTATAGAAGTGATATATACTTTATGTCTATAACTTTTATTGGATATTAAAATATTTATTCATGAAAATCATATTTTATTATTAACATAGCCCTATTTTTAGTAAACTAACTACACATAGTAATTATTTTTGCTTCATTGTTGTACTATTATCATATACTCAAAATTCTTAACCAATAGATCAAAATGAGCTCCGTGATCCTATCCTTTAAAACTTATTTGAATAATTAATGTCAATATTTTTATTACATCTCACTACCACTTTATGGACCCAAGGTGTAACAAAGAATATAAATGAAATGAAAGGTTGAATTAAGATTAGCAATCTTAATTAGTAAAAAAGGTTCCTTCACAAAAAAATAAAAAAAATAAAAAAAAAATTATATTATTTATAAAAAAACCATTTCTCTTAATAGCAAGGTAGAAACAGATCGAAACAAAATGCTGTTGTGAACTCCCTGACGTTTCTCTGCTATTCTCTGTCCTTTAATCCCTCCCCACCCATGGCATCATATCC
>NW_021320159.1:187011-202892 GCF_001605985.2 Dendrobium catenatum
GCCGGCGTATTTAAACTCAACGAAATATATCCGACGGATTAGACGTCGGAAATGATACCGACGTCACTAGTGCCATTACCGGCGGAAGTTCGCCGGAAATGATGATACAACGAATCGTATCGTGTGTACCGGCGCCTTTGTTCTGACGGAAACTACCGGCGTACAGTCCGCCGGTACTTATCGGCGTATACTTTTCATCGCAAGAGAGTTCGTGGGTTTCCTACATGCACTTTGCGGCGTTATATTCGCCGGTCTTGGCTGACGCATAATGCGACGCTAATTACCGGCAGATGTGGCGCCGGAATTAGGATGTTTTTTATCGTCGAAAATGACCCATTTTTTCGCTGGTAGTTCATCGGAACATGCGCCGGAGAAATTTCCGACGCAATATTCGCGCCGGAAATAAATTATCGACGCGGCCAAAACCGGCGTATGAATTTCCGCCGAAAAGTGCGACGGAAACTTATGGTTCCGTCGGAATATCTATGTTTTCCGGCGGATTTTGTCAGCCGGTAATAAGGGGTTTTCCTGTATTGCATAATCATTTGGGGTCGTATGCATATTAATTGCATTCTCTTCTCCCTTGCTATAAGATACTTCCCCGCCTCTAGGTAGAGTTCGAATAAGCCGAGTAGAATGAGGTGCCAGACTTGGGGAAGCCCAGTTTTTCCTAAAAAATATTTTTTAATAAGCCTATTTTTAAAATTCATTTATTCCTGATTTGGATCTTTTAATCAGCATGCATCATATTAGAAACCAACTAAATTATTACTTTAATTAAATTAGCTCTAGGAGCATTCACCCTATATAAGTCCAAGGCCAATTTGGAAATTCTCTAGAGATCGGATTTACTTCCAAAACATTCAGCCTACCTACCCATCTTTCATAAAAACTGGAAAATATTGATTTTAAGCACTTAGGTTGCTAGCTGGTTTTCCTTTTCAGGCAGGATATAAGCCTATGTATTTTAGTTAGGACATGGGTGTTAGTGTTGGGTGTAGAATAGTAAACCCATTCTAGATTTAGGGCTCAAGGCTACTATATTAGGTGTCTTATATTATATCTGTTTATGGAATTTTTAAAAAATAGGTTTTGAAAAAGATTAGTTTCTTTGGAAATTTTAAATTGATGTTGAATTCTAACTCTAAAATTAAATATCCCATTAGAAAAAGTATACCATCTCGGAGGGTGGAAATAAAATTTCAGGATGGGGTTCATATTTAGAATTATAAATCTCATCTCGAATATCGTAACCAAATTCAAGGGAGGACCTCATATTACCCCGAAGGGTCAAAATGAAGTTCAAAAAAATATCTAGCTACGATAATCTTGAAGGATGATTATTAAGTTCATATCCAAAGCTTTACCAACAAAAGATATATCTTCCGAAAGGAAGAAAATATCATTCAATATTAATTCTTCGAATATGATGATAACGATCATTAATATTTTAAGTTTCCCAAAGAAATTCAATTAAATTTTGAAAATTAATTTTGAAAATCAAGTGTGTGTGATTCTAAATCTCCTATGAGCGTAAGCCATCATAGTTTATTACATCATAGGGAAATATTGTCTCCCATAAAAACTCTTAATTAAAATAATGGTAAAATTTTGTTAAAATTTTTCTAGGAGTGATATCAAAGGAAGTGAATTTTGGAGTTTCCAAAGGAATGGATCAAGAAGGAGCACTTATTAACAAATTCAAAGAAACAAGAGTATAAAATACTTTGAAATTCTAGAGCCATCCAGAAGTATCCAAACCTAATCTAAGTGTTGGGCTTTACATTTTAGATTAAAAGAAGATTTAGTTAAAGTTGATTATTTTATTAGAAATTTGGGATTATATTCCCGGAGGTTGGGGTCTTATGATCCAAGATCCACCCCAGATCCTAAATCTAAATTTAGACACTAGACCACAGTTATCCATACATAACTAATGTAATGTATAATCTGGACTTATCCTGGCATGAATTGGGAAGCCAGCTAGCCACCTAGTTGATTTAAAATACATTAATTAGGTCAATTTTATGAGAGAGTGGTAGGGACATTTTTATTAAAGTTTTAGAGAGCTGGAGCTGACATCTAGAGATTATCCTAAGTGGTCCCTTGACTTATGCTAGGTGAGAATGCTAAATACTGATGAAGTTAAAATTTAGACTCTTTTAAATATATTTATAATGCAATGTATGCTAGTTGACACATCCAAATTATGTATGCTTAAAATTTTAAAAAAGGATTATAAATAACTTTTTAGAAGACTAGGCTTCCCCAGGTTCGGCACCTCATCCTCATAGGTTAGATTATCTAAACTTTACCCGCAGGCAGGGAAGTGTCTAAAGTAAGGAAAGAAGAAATGCAGTAATATGCATGCGACACTGGGGATGATTCTTGACTAATTCCCTAGATTCATTATCTTTCTATGTTATTTAATTCCTAAAATTTTAAACTTTTAATTATGACTATAAAAATTTTTACACCCTAATGCTTATCCAGGATAAAATAAAGAGTGGCACACAAATACCAAAAAACTAAGAAAAGTTTGTAATTCTATACGCAATCACATCAACATATCAGATAAAATCAAATTAATTACTAAATTTCTATAGGCAAACAAGCTTGCTTATTATAACTCAGGGTCTGCATAAAGTAAAGTGGTTAGGCACCACTAACAACAACCTAAATTTTAGTACTAATAAAGATGTAAGTGACTTTGAGTGGGATACTCTTCTTGTTCAATTCTTTAGTCTTCCTTTCCTTCGACCTCCTTGGGTCCTTCATAGTAGGTTACCCAAATGGACAAGAGAGCTCTTTCTTTAAAGGGAAGGCCATCCTTTCCTCTTTGGGTAGGAAAAAGATGATCCAAATTTAGACTTCCAAATAGAAAAGGTTTATCCCCTTAAGGGATATCCTTTTCTCTTTGGAATCCAACCTTTAGATCAATGTATCCCAACTCAAAATTTAACTTTTACAACACTTAACATCTTACATAAATTACATTTGAAATAAAATAAAAATTTAGACTCTCCTGCAAGATTATCCTAGGCATTTAAAATTTTAAAATATATTCCAAGTAGTTATATGTATGTACAGAAAAGGATGTAAATACATTGGTCATGCTCTTTTTATTATTTGGGGCTTAGTATCTAAAGCACGTGTAGCAAACATATTTATAATCAATTTTTATTATTTAGCCCCTTTTATTACCTTGCATGAGCGTGGTCATCTACAGAACACATAGTGAATATTCAGATCGTTCCTATTCTAAGTGTAATCTAATTTCCAAATACATCAATCATCCATAGATTGTAGTAAAAGTAAGCAAACACACAAGGCAGTTTCATCCATAACATGCAGTAAAATCTTAAAATTTTTGGCACACATCTGGAAAGTAAACACCAACCTAGCCTAAATTTAGAGTCGGTTGTCTTAGTAAACCATCTAAAGTGTGTGGAGAGGGTCGTATGGCTGGGTTAGATCCTAGGCTGGGTAGTTAGTTCACTACAGGAAAATCATCGATTTCCGACGGCCTTTTCCGGCGGTAATTGAACCTTTTCCGGCAGTTTTGAGATTTTCCGGCGGTTTTCCGGCGGTTCATTTACCGCCGAAAAAAATGGCGTAGGAAAATAAATTAAAAGCCGTCGGAAAAGCCGTCGGAAAATTCCGTGGGAAACTACCGCCGGAAATTTGCCGAAAAGCCGCCAGAAATGTGGCCGCCGGAAAGCCGCCGAAAAATTCCTCCGGTAATTAGTGATTTTCCTGTAGTGGTTAGAGTTGTCTAAGGTTTGAGTTTATTAAGGATGAAGGAAAGTTTTATGTTAAGGTTTAAGTATTAATGTGTTAAGGATTGATTTGAGTATTTTTTAATTATTAGATGATCACTATCTTTATTTCACACCAAGGCCGTAAAGTTTATTTCACCTTCCTTGGAGCTAAGCTAATAACCTCGTAAGCCTAGGTTACTAGTAGCGATCGAGGTTAATTTAGTTGAGTAAGAATTAAAAGTAGATTAATATTAAATAATAAGTTAGTGGCTAATTTTAATAAGTTGTTTTATTGTTTTATTAATCAAATTAAGAGATTATGGAAATTTAATGAATTATTAAATTTGTTTTGATGAGTTAATTAAGGGGTTAAAAGTTGACTTTTTAAATTAATATGGATTTTGAAGGTTTCAAATTTTTAACAAATATTAGACCATATGATGAGTAGTTAGCCTGTTAGCATGCTTAATTTATAGTTTTATATGTAAAGTTATGAATTATCAAAGTTTTGACCCAATTTTTTACCTAAGTTTGACAAAACTGTGGACTTTTTTACTTTGAATAGATTTTGGAGGCTTGACATTCTTAAAAAATATTAGTTTTTATTTTGATTCATATGCCTTTTAGTTTGATTGATTTGGAATTTTCTATAATTAGTTATGAATTTTGAAAATTTTGTACACAATGAATTTTTTAATTGTTTTAATTAGAGAGCCTTTTTCATGATTTGAACCCAAACAAGTGCCAAACTCCTTGAAACCACCTCCAAATATCGAAATTGATCTAAGGAGGGATCAACAAGTGTTTAAGGAATTTATGGGATTTTTAATTAATTAAATTAATTAAATATTAGTTTTCACTTAAAATTAAATTATGGTTGAATTTGATGCCAAATTAAAGTGGTTTCAATTTTTACTGATTAAAGACAAGATTGTGGCCAATTAGAGGCATTATGGGCATTTTTTGGAATAAAATTTGATTTATTATGAATTGTTGAACTTTCTGAGTCTTTAAAAGGGCAAAAATTTGATATGTTTAATGTTTTAACCTATGGCAGAATATTTCACTGGGTTTAATGTGTTTAAGTTTCACCTTTATTTGGTGTGTGTATAGCTCCCTAGAAATTTTCTATGTTTTCTAAACATATTCTTAATTATTTTTCCTAGGTATCTTTACTATTTAAATGGGCTTGAAACTTGGTCTGTCTAACCCTGGTACACATACATTCACATCACAAATATTTCACTGCAAAATATTTAAAATCTAGGGAGTTATAAATTTTCAAAGTTAAGGGTCCAAAATGAACTCATTACCTTCAAAATTCACATCACATAAAATTACTGAGCATATGACCCTAGAAAAATAAAAAATTATGTCAATGATGCTCTAGAAAATTTGGGATCAATTTGATCCATGGATTGCAAGAAAATTAGAAAAATCTAAATTTAAACAAACTCATTTTTCTCATAATCTAGAGCTAAAAAAATTAAAATTAATTTTAACAAATACACGTTAAATTATCTTTCCAACGAGCCTAAAAATGCCTAATTTGGTGGAAAATTCAATTTAATGTGAATTTTGGAAGATTTAGAGCATTAAAATTAATTATTCCTTAATTTTTCTTTTCATCCGACCGACCAATCATTGGCTTGCATGCGGTGGCTTGAAAATGTGCTCTAACACCACATGTCGAGCATAGAAGCATCCATTCATCCACGTTGGATCCAATGATCTAATGGTTAAAACATGGGGCAGCAAAATTGATAGTCGGATGGACACCACATCATGCTCCTAGACTATGAGAGGACCCACATTCAAATCTAGAGCGAGACTACACGGTCAGGGGGGCAAAGAGACAAATTATGTTCCATCCGATTGCACTGAAGGTGTGATCGGATGGCTCTGGTTGAACCAGAGTCAAATTTGGTAAAAGATTTTCAAATACCCATATCGTCCAAAATACACAAAAAAAAAAATCTAACAAAATTTGAAACACATCTAGAGGGCAATGTAATCTAACAATGCCTTGAGTTTGAAGGCTCCATACATTAATAGATTTTCTGCATTTTCAAATTTAATTTTTACCTAAAAGTAAGAAAATCTTACAATCTAGTTAGTGGATATTTGTGATCTTAAACTCCTTTTTCTCTTGCTGGTGTCCTCTACAAGTTTGTTGAAGACTCTAGAGTATTTTGAAGGATAGATTTGATGATATCGAAGAGAGATGGTCTTTCTCTCTTTTCCCTCCCTTTCTCCACTAAAGTGATGATGTTAATGGTGGAAATGGTGAGGGAAGGCTTGGAATGGTCTTAGGGAGTGCTGAAGAGTGTGGGAAGCTCTAGGAGAGTTTTGGGGTTGCTGGTGTTTGGGACTTAGGTGAGGAAAATGAGTATGATATATGATTAGGGAAAATTCTTCTACCTTAAGCCCTTGCTTTTGAATTGGATGGCTATGATCTAATTTAAGGTGTTTTGGATGCTTGCCATGTGTCCCATGAACAGTCCAAAACCAAGAGAAGGTTGGTGGGTTGAGAGAGACTTTCCTTGAGCCAAGAGAGGGGTACCACACCCCTTTTCCTCCATTTGGCTAAAACAAGCCATGTCTTGGTTAATAGGGCTGGATTAGGGGTCAATTAAGAGGGGAAAAAGCTGATATCTATCAGCCTAAAGTAGATTTTGGCTTAGAGAATGGGTTTGCTTATGTGGCATGATGAGGTAGCCATGGCATGGTCTTATTTCAAGGGTTTTAGTTTACCCATTGACATGTTGGCCAGTCAATGGTGATTGGGATGTGTATGAGGGAGGTCAAGAGTGCTGTAGGAAATCATTCCAAGGGATTTGAAGTCAAGGGTTTAGAATTTAGAATAAATACATTACATTGGAGGAGGTTTTGACCCCTCCAAATGGGTTGACCAAGTCAACCCAAGGGGGTTTTGACATGGATAAATTTTTGATATGCCAAGGGTGTCTAATTAAATGATTTTGAAGGGTTAAATTAGTTTAAAGTAGCTAGAATGGTTAAACTTGACAAGTGTTGGGTTAAAGGGTTGATTTGGTCAACCTGGTCAAACCATGGGTTGATATTAGGTTAAACAAATTCAAATGAGTGTTTTGAGATCATTTGAAATGATCCCATGAATTGGGTAGGTCATTTTTATTAAAAATTGATGTTTAAATCCATTAAGGGTATTTTGGTCAACCATGGTTGACTTGGTCAACTAGGTCAAACCAAAGAGTAAGTTTGGGTCTAATGTGTTCCTAAAGCCATTTAGGATCCATTGGAATGAAATTTGGAGTTTGATATAGGTTGGACATGTTGAAATTTTGGGAAATGACTAAAATCTCCCTAAAGGGTATTTTGATCATTTTGACCCCTAGTCAAACTTGGGTCAAATTGGGTCTAAAAAAATGTAGGTTGCTAGTCAAAATGTCATGTTGAAGGCCATGGACATGATCAAAGGGTTTTGGAAAGGTCCCAATGTCAATTTCCATAAGATGGAGGGTCCAATGGCACAAGACATAAATATTTAAAGGTTTTGCATCCTTTGAATTTCAATTTCGTTTATGGGGTTATGAGTGTCGGATTAAACTTAAATTGGGAGGCTTGACCCTAGATACATGTCTAGTCAATATGCAACTGGTAGATTATGAATCAGAGGTCATTTGACTAGGTTTCAAGGTGGTGGAAAAATCACTTAGAGAGGGGATCGGGACTTAGATTCTTAACCTTAAGAATTGATTAGAAATGTTTGATTTGGATTGGATTTAGGAGTTGAATGGCTGGACTTGGCTCACACATATAAGTGGAATTCAATTAGCTGATTGAGATTGATTGGATATGATTTGAGAGTTGATTGAATGTTGATTGAGAATTGATTGAATGTTGGATTGAAATTTGATTAAGAGTTGGATGGGCTGTGTTTGGGACCTATATGATCAAAAAGTGAGCACCTGTTGATCATTAGGTCATTAAAATAAAACCCAAGTGTTCTAGTGACCTCATATAAAAATGAGATCAATAATGCCTAATCGGTGGGTAAGTTCCTTTTCTTCAGGGACAATAAATCTTGCCTATCCACGTCACATGGATGATACCACCTCCATCCTTTTCCTTTGCATGCCTTAACTATATTAATTTTCCTCTCTCTAGACTCTCTTCACTACCTTAGTCCCTCCGAGTGGTTGTATGAACCCTGTATGTTGGCTAAGCCCACTTGAACCCTTTCTTTTTCTTTTGAGAAGGATTTTATGTTCTCCCCTCAGTGCCAATCTCTTCTTTGGGAAAGAATAATATCAGATCCTTAATCGAGAGTATTCGTATAGGCTCTAGCCTGAGATGTAATTAACCATAAGGGCTTGTGCCTGTGGAAAATGGAATTCCATAATAAATAAACACTACTCGAGTTGATGTATTGGGTGGAGAAAACCATATGACATTGATCATTTCATATATATTATCACCCATTGAGGTACAGTGGCGAGAGCCATTATCCTCAATGATTGATCATATGTAGGATCTAATCTGCCCTCCCATTAGTTCACTTCCGAAGAGCACGGAGGCTTATGATTATCTTAACCCTCAAGATGGTGCAGTTGTATACCCTTCTGTACTCTTTCCCCTATACGATGGTGTCCTTTCAGAGGTCCATAGGTTTCTGGCGTTCATGGTTGGACTCATTTATCTCTCTCTCTTTGGATCTTATATTATTCTTTTTTATGTATAATCCAGGATTGGTACTCCTTTGATTAGGTCTATCATATACTTAGTTAGGATCCTTTTCTGAGTTAGGTTTCCTTATTAGCTAGGGTTTCTCCTACCTATGGTCCCTTTCCTTTCGGCCTTCTATGTTATTTCGTACCTTATCATTTTTCTTCTTCTCTCTTGATTTCCACTCTTACTAATCCTTTCAAATACTTTTGTTCTTCTTTTAGGAGCAATGTCATGGCTTCCCGTGCTTCTTCCATGACTTTTTATTTTGGCTCGGATGCACAGGTGACACTCCCTAAGTCTCTGCTTGCTCGTCCACCTGTTGGAGGGATCACTTTTAGTTCCTTCACAAACTTAACTTTCATTATGTTTTGCAGGATGACCTCGGCTGAGGCTATTGCATTCTCTCCTCCCCATAGGAGATGATGCACATCCATGTCCCCCTTCAGATAACCTGTGGCTCTACGAAAAGCCCAGGCACCTGCTCATCCTGATCCCCTTCTTGCATAGCCAGTGTACCTTGTGGTTAGGCAACTAGTGCCTAGATTACTCCCTACTCTACACACCCATCATGTGGTCAGGCGACTAGTGTCTACCGTACCTATTATGCAGGTTGCTCTGTCCCCTCAGCACCGGTAGCCCATTGTTATCCCCCCTATTATTCTGGCAGAGGTACCCATGTTTCGATCCCCCTCCTTCTTCCTCTAGGAGGAGGGGTGCCTAAATAAAGGCTCCTTTACCTTTCACTCGTCAGGCTTCTGTGTTCGCTTGGCTCTCTCACTTGGAGACCGCAGAGCAGACTTCTATGCTTCTTATAATTCTTATTCTGCCTATCCCTCGGGCAATAGGTTTAGACTTACCTTCCTCCACCACCTCCGGCCTTGGGAGAAGGGCTCAAAAGAATAGAAGTTGAAGACTAAGATTAGCTACATCTGAGGTAGATAGGCAGAGGATGGCAGTGGCTCAGCAGGAGCCTGTTCAGAGGAGAGTTGTCTCTGTACATCAAGAGCACTTAAAAAAGTATTATGCTTGAGTTTCGTATGCCGTATGGGGAGCATCCCTATGCGCTATAAAATATCCCTCCACATGTGTACCCCCTGATAGGATCCTTCTTACTTTTCGGCAGTCTGTATGGCTACAAATATTTGTCATCTACCATACGATGTTCGTTATGAAGAGTATAAGGCTATCATTGAAGGAGATACTCTAAAACACCGTAGGGATATTTTTGTTTATGTATATGCACACCGTTCACATTGGTGTTATCACATAGAACACTTAGTTCATCCTCCCCATACAAGGATTTATTTTCTCCCAGTTTCACTTAGATCCCCCAAGTATGATCTGGGTTATCAAAACCATTGTGTGTTATTTTTCAAGATTTCCTCTTATCTCTTTGTATGTGTACCCCCCTGATAGGATCCTTCTTACGTTTTGGCAGTCTGTGTGGCCATGATGATTTGTCCTCTACCACATGATATTATTTATAAAGAGTATAAGGCTACCCTTAAAGGTGATACACTAATACACTGTAGAGATATTTTTTATTTATGTTTTTGCACACCGATCACATTGGTGTTATCGCATAGAGCCCTTAGTTCATTCTCCCCTTATGAGGATTTATTTTCTCCCAGTTTCACTTGGCACCCCCATGTATGTTCTAGGTTATTAAAACTAATGTGTTTTATTTTCCTAGATTTCCTCTTGTCCCTTTATATGTGTACCCCATGATAGGATCCTTCTTACTTTTGACAATCTAAGTGGCCACGATGATTTATCCTCTACCATATGATATTCATTATGAAGAGTATAAGGCTACCCTTGAAGGTGATACACTAATACACCATAGGGATATTTGTGTTTACATCTGTACACACCGATCATATTGATGTTATCGCATAGAACCCTTAGTTCATCCTCCCGTTGCGAGGATTTGTTCTCTCCCAATTTCACTTGGTACCCCCAAGTGTGGTCTGGGTTATCAAAATCTATGTGTGTTATTTTCCTAAATTTTCTCTTATCCCTATGTATATGTACCCTCTGATAGGATACTTCTTACTTTTCGATAGTCTGTGTGGTCACAATGATTTATCCTCCAAAACACAATGTTCATTACGAATAGTATAAAGCTACCCTTGAAGGTGATACGCTAATACGTCGTAAAGATATTTATAATTATGTCTGTGCACACCAATCACATTAGTATTATTACATAAAACCCTTTGTTCATCCTCCCCTTGTGAGAATTTATTTTCTCCTATTTTCAATTAACACCCCTAGGTGGGTTTGGATTATCAAAACTAATGTGTTATTTTCCTATATTTTCTCTTATCCCTCTATGTTTGTACCCCTTAAAAGGAACCTTCTTACTTTTCAGTAGTCTGTGTGACCACCACGATTTTTCTTCTACCACACTATATTTATTGTGAAGAGTATAAGCGTATCCTTAAAGGTGATAAGCTAATATGTCATAGGGATGTTTGTACTTATATTTGTGCACACCAATCATAGTTGTGCTAGCATATAAAATCATTGATTTATCCCCTCCTTGAGAGGATTTATTCTTTCCCAATTTCACTTGGCACCCTCAAGCATGGTCTGAGATATCAAAACCAATAATTCTAACCCATTTTTTAGATGTGATATTGGGTCCATGCCCACCTAGGTTAGTTAGGTGTGGTGATATTGATCAGCTATCCCTATATGAATTTCTTTCTTCTACCAGTCTTGGTATGATATCTGTGCTACCCAGATTCACTTGGCACCCTCAAGTGTAGTCTGAGATATTAAAACCATTCATTCAAACTTCTTTAAGGTATGTGATATTGGGTTATATATGAATTTCTTTCTTCTACCAGTCTTGGTATGATATCTATGCTACCCAGATTCACTTGGCACCCTCAAGTGTAGTCTGAGATATTAAAACCATTCATTCAAACTTCTTTAAGGTATGTGATATTGGGTTATATATGAATTTTATAAAAGATATAATATATATATATATATATATATATATATATATAATAATAATAAAGAAGCTCTCAGTTGAACAAAATCGGTTGCCCTGATCATAGGTGGAACATGACTTTATTCTCTAAGACCTCAAATTTCCTCTCTTTCTTCTATTATTTTGATATAATGATAATTTTTTTAAGGAATTATGCTGGCATTTGGATACCCGTGGCCACGATGATTTGTCCTCTAACACGTGGTAAATAAAAGTTAGCTTGGGAATTCATAGATCACCTTTTCCTTGGAATTCTTTTAAACTCTTTTACTTTCTCCCTCACATCCCTACACAGAGCTGTGTTGGGTTGGTGTTGAGGTGACTCTCACCTTCTATCTTGTTGTTTCGATATGGTCAGGCAGGGAGTTGGTTATTTACTTACTTGGTGGGGTAACGATAGGGTCCCTAGGAGGCTTACCCCACCACCTAAACTCTTTTACTTTCTCCCACACATCCCTACATAAAGCTATGTAAGGTTGATGTTGAGGTGACTTTCACCTTTTATACTACTATTTTGATATGGTTAGGCAGGCGGTTATTTTACTTACTTGATGGGGTGCCCGATAGGGTCCCTATGAGGCATACACCACCACCCTGACTCTTTATTCACTGGTTCAAAATGATCAAGTGAGTATTGAGAAACTCTTCATTTTTTGAGCTGATATGGTTAAGTAGATATTGAATCTTACCTGGTTGAGAGAACTTGATAGAGTCCCTGAGAGACATTCCTCACCACCCTTTTATTCTCTAATTATCCTATTGTGATCAGGTAGGCATTAGACCCTGAAACTTTTTTCACTGTTCAAAAGGATCAAGTAAGTATTAAACGCTTCTTCATTTGTTGTGCCAATCTGGATAGGTAGATGTTGAAGCTTACCTGGTTTAGAGAGCCCGATAGAGTCCCTATGAGGCATTTCTCACCACCCTTTTACCTTGATATTCTGTTGTGATCTGGCAAGCATCAGACTCTAACTCTTTACTCACTATTTTGAAAGGATTAAGTGAGTATTGAGCCCTTATTCATTGGCTGTGTGAATCTAGTCAGGTAGATGTTGAAGCTTACCTGGTTGAGAGAGCTAAATAGAGTCCCTATGAGGTATTCCTCACCACCCTTTTTACCTTGAAGTCATGTTATAATCAGACAGGCATTAAACTATGATTCTTTACTCATTATTTTGAAATGATCAAGTGAGTATTGAGCCCTTCCTTATTTGTTGTGCTAATTTGGTCAGGCAGATGTTAAAGCTTACATGATTAAGAGAGCCGATAAAGTCCCTAGGAGACATTCCTCACCATCCGTTTTACCCTGACGTCCTATTGTGATCAGATAGGTATCATACCCTAACTCGTTACTCACTATTCTAAAAGGTTTAAGTGAGCATTGAGCCCTTCTTCATATGCTACACCAATCTAGTTTGGCAGGTGTTGAATCTTACATGGTTGAGAGAGCCCGAAAGAGTACCTGAGAGATATTCCTCACCACCCATTTCTTCTCTGATTATCCTGTTATAATCACACAGATGTTAGACCTTAAATATTTATTCATTGTTTAAAAGGATCAAGTAAGTATTGAGCCCTTCTTCATTTACTATAATAATCTGGCCAGATAGATATTAAAGCTTACCAAGTTGAGAGAGCCCAATAGAATCTCTAGGAGACATTCTTCACCACTCTTTTACCCTGATATCTTATTTTGATCAGACAGGCATCAGACTCTGACTCTTTACTCACCATTTTGAAATTATAAAGTGAGTATTAAGCCATTCTTCATTTAATATGATGATCTAGCCAGGAAGATGTTGAAGCTTACCTTGTTGAAAGAGCCCGATAGAGTCCCTGGGAGGTATTCCTCACCACCCATTTATCATGATGTTTTATTATGATCAGACGGGCATCAGACCCTAACACTTTACTTACTATTTCGAAGAGATCAAGTGAGTATTGAGCCCTTCTTCATTTGTTGAGCCAATCTGGTCAGGTAGATGTTGAACCTTACCTAATTGAGAGAGCCTAATGAAGTCCTTAGGAGGCATTCCTCTCCACCCTTTTACCCTGGTGTTCTATTGTGATTAGGTAGGCATCAAATCCTGACTTCTTACTCACTATTTTGAAATTATTAAGTGAGTATTAAACCCCTCTTCATTTATAAAGTTGATCTAGTGATGCAGTTTTTGAACCTTACCTAGTTGAGAGAGCTCGATATAGTCCCTAGGAGGCATTCTTCACCACCCTTTTTCTTTTTAATTGTCCATTTGTGATCAAGCATGCATCAAACTCTGACTCTTTATTCACTAATTCGAAAAGAGAAAGTAATTATTGAGCCTTTCTTTATTTACTAGGCCAATCTAGTCAGATAGATGTTAAAGCTTACCTGGTAGAGAGAACTCGATAGAGTCCTTAGGAGGCATTCATCACCACCTTTTTTTTCTTTTTGATTGTCCTATTATGATCAAGCATGCATCAAACCCTTACTCTTTATTAACTTGTTTGAAATGATCAAGTAAGTATACCCTCTTTATTTGCTGAGACAATCTGGTCAAGAAGATGTTAAATATTACCCAGTTGAAAGAGCCCGATAGAGTTCCTGGGAGACATTCCTCACCACCCTTTCTTTTTCTTATTATCCTATTATGATCAAGCATGCATCAAACCTTGACTCTTTATTCATTGATTTGTAATGATCAAGTGAGTATTGAGCCGCTCTATATTTTTTGAACCAATCTGGTCAGATAAATGTTGAACCTTACCTGGTTAAGAGAGTCCAATAAAGTACCTGGTAGGCATTCCTCACCACCCTTTTTTCTTTTTGATTATCATGTTGTGTTCAAGTATGCATCAGATCCTCTCTCTTTATTCACTAGTTCAAAATAATCAAGTGAGTATTGAGTCCCTCTTCATTTACTTAAAAACGATCTGGTTAGGTAAATATTGAATCTTACATGGTTAAGAGAGCCTAACAGAGCCCCTGGTAGGCATTCCTCACCACCCCTTTCACCTTTTATCATGCTATTTAAGTAAGGTCAAGTAGATAGTTGGTTTACTTTTTTTTTCTTAGGCTCTCCATTCACTATTTTGATATGGTTAGGTGAATGTGGGACCCTTTCATCTTTTATCCTGGTATTTCTATATGGTCAAGCAGGTAGTTGGTACACTTTACCTCAGCTTTCCCTTCCATTCTGCCCTTACAAAAGTGAGGCGAATAGATGACCTACTCAACCCTCCACCTTTAATGAGCTTTTGCTTAAGTACTTTACTTTACTTCATTCACTTTTTGTTTCACTATTTTGATATGGTAAGGTGGACATTGAGTTTGCCCACATTCACAGTTTTGATATGGTAAGGTGGATGTGAGGCTCCCCCTTTTTCCCTTTATTCTCTCAACGGCTCTGCCCTTTGTATAGGGTAGGGAAAGGATCCCCCCCTACTTGCTCACCTTTTGGTAACCTTTTACTGGAATTCCTTAACTCATATTTTCTTACCACATTCGGTCAATGCCAAAATATGCAGTTTACTAGTTTGTTTGCCGCCCCTATTGGGGGTCCGTTTGTTGATCTTATTTTTCACCTAGACTTGGGTTAAGGGGTTGACTTAGTTAAATTGATAAAGCTAGGCCCCAAGACTATCTCCCTTGAACTCAGTGGGTCAAGCTCAGTTTATGGAGCCCAAACCTAGGCCCTGGGTTAACCTGGTTGTCCAGGTTAACCTAGGTTGACCCAAATTGCCAAATTACATTTATTTTCATTTCAAATCAAATCCACTTCATATCAAGCTTAATTCTCTTCACCCTTGGACTCATTGGGTCAAACCCAACCCATTTGGCCCAGACATTGGCCCTAGGTCAATCTGGTTGACTAGGTCAACCTACGTTGACCCAAATAGCCTAAAGGGGTTAGTTCAAGTTCTAAACCTTTTCCAACCCTATCTTAGGCTCAAACACACATCCCTTAAACTTATTTGACCAGGTTGACTCATTCAACCCTTGACTTGGTTAACCCAAGTCTCCATTAGGTTAATTTTACATATTAAATTCCAATTAACCCTATTTATGGCATTTAATTCATTCCCATTGATCCCTAGAGCCAAATCCTGTGCTAATCAATCATATTTCACTCCTAATTGACCTTAGATTGGATATAGGCTATTGATCATAGCTCTAATCCTTTAAATACCCTCTTTAAGGTTCTTAGAAGGATCTAAATTTTTGCTTTCACCTAGAGTCTCCTAACCCGAGAACTCTCGTGTGTGAGGTCCCCTAAACTTCCTTATGAAAGTTCATTAGGGATGTTAAGCCCTATAGAACTGGCCCAAGCTAACCAAGAGGGGGGGTGAATTGGTATTTTAAAATTTCTTTTCACAAAGATTAAAAATCGTATAAACCAAAATCACACCATAAAAATAAATGCGGA